>NW_028246043.1:0-15506 GCF_964263255.1 Lissotriton vulgaris | reverse complement strand
AAAGGTCCACCAGAAGCCAATACCTCTTAGCCACCTCCTTTTTTCTTGGAATTTTGTTGGCCAGCATAGACTCCAGTTCATTTGGCAAAAGGTCTAATTCCTACTTGGTTTACATCGATTATAGTCCCAATCTTCAAGAAAGGTGACAGGCAGAATTGCACGTGCTACAGGCCAATTTCTTTATTGGACTCTTCCATAAAAATTCTGGGGAGAGTGGTTTTAGTTAAGCTGCAAAGCTGGGCAGAAGACAATGGGGTGTTAAGCGAATTTCAATTTGGGTTCCAAAGGGGTTTAGGGACTATAGAGCAAGGATTGAATTTGTTTATCTTGCAACAGAAGTATATAAGGGTTAAAAAACAATGTCTATACCTCACTTTTGTTGACTTATCGTCAGCTTTTGACTGTGTCTCACACAGTAAATTGTGGGCGATTATGGCCGAACTGGGGGTAGACAATGCTATTATATGCTTCTTGAGAGATCTATATTCCGGGGCCACTGCAAGTGTCCGACATGGGAAAGATGGAGAATGCAGTAGACAATTTGGGATTGGTCGGGGTGTACGCCAAGGGTGCGTCTTAGCCCCCTTTTTGTTATACATAAATGGTTTGGAGAATCGCCTCGTGCAGGAGGGTAGGGACATGCCTATGGTGGGTGGGAGGCCTGTCCCTGCCCTGATGTATGCTGACAATGCTGTTTTGATGGCACGCACCCCAATGGCACTACAAACTTTGGTTACATCTTTTAATAGTTTTATGCTTGGCTTAGACTTGAAAATTAATTGCTCCAAAACCTTGTCTATGTATTGTGGGTCAAGAACAAGCAAGCATCTGATGCCAATTTTTGTAAATTCCAATCCCTTAGAAAAGACCTCCACCTTCCCATATCTGGGAATTTTGTTTCATGAAAGTGGCTCATGGACTACTGCAATTTATGCTAGATCTCTGTTATTTTCCCAAACTATCATGGCCTTACAATGTTTTATGAAAAAATTAGAAAAAAACCCATAAAGGAAATTTTAACTATTTACAAGGCGACTTGTTTAGCTGTAGCTACCTATGGATCAGGTTTGTGGGGTTACTCAAATATTAGTTCAATTCAAACTATGGAAAACAAGTTTTTACGTTATATCTTGTCCGTGCCTGAAAGTAATGCGACTATGATATGCCACGCTGAATTGGGAGTGCTTTATGTTACTGATACGATTAAGATTCAACCAATCCTCCTTTGGCACAGGGTTTGGACAAACGATGAATGTGTGGTTAACCGGGCCATTTTAAAGGACATTTTAGCATTGGACAACATTAAAGATTTCAAATGGATATCCTATGTCAGAAACTTTCTCGAAGAATTAAGCTGTCCCCAATACTTTGAGGATCCGTTATCATTGGCATACATATCAAGAAGAGACCTGAAAAATTTGTGTATTGCCTATCTCAGGGACAAAAGATATTTAGAGGAGGCGAGAAAAAAGACTGTTTCTGCCCATCAGGATATTTTATGTGGAGAGAAACTACAGCCATATTTATCATTGTATATGTCCAATCATGAACGTTTCCTTTTAACCCGGTTTAGACTTAACATTGTTTTTAGGTTATTATCTTTTCCTGTGATGAATTGTTGGTCGAAAGATCTATGTTTTTGTCCATGTGATGATGTGTCCCCACAATCTGATATACATATTTTATTCTTTTGTAAATTTTATACTTTTTTCCGAAAGAAGCTTATCATCCCTATTCTTAAAGATTTAAATGTATACAGATGTCGCTTAGCGTTTTTAGAGTGTCAGAAAATGGAAACTGTTTTCATGGTAGCCTCACTTGCTGAATTTTTTAAATCAGTTTTTAAGTGTCGCAAATCGATTCAAATGAATTAATTTCTTTATGTTGTATATATGTACTTAATTTTGGTGCTTTTTCTTCTGTGTGATTTTATATAATGACTACTTGACCCCTTTGTAAACTTTACCTTTTCATGCTACTTTTATGGTTATTCTTTGCTTTTTAACCGAATAAAGTATTTGAATCTGAATCTGAGAAGTCACTCGAAAATGTGCCCTATTTTTTCTTTCTTCAGCACTAATCATAATTCCTATGGCAAAATGAATCCACTTTTAAATTAAATGTTTTACGTGTTGCCATTTTATTCCAATCAAGATGGCTTCAGGAGTGCCATACTTTTGTCATAAGTTAGACTGTTAGCGCTCTAGTTGTTCTTTAGAACACTCTGAGATATTCTGTCATTGGGCTACACTTGGGCTACATCTGGGTGATTTGGGCTCTTTTGTCTTGGGAGACTTTTTTGTTATGAAGTTTCCTAATTCCCTCATTTGCTACAGTCTCCTCAGTAGGAAATACTTTCAGTTTTTTACTTTGATTCCATCAAGTAGACATTCAGATGTGTCACACATTTGCCATAAATTCAGAATGTTAGCACTCTAGTTGCTTATTAGATCACTGTAGTAAAGCTACTGCTCACCAGGGCAGTCTGCTGCTGGTATTGAAAGTGCATGTTTCAGTCTGCATGTCAGAAGTTTTTAATGAAATATAAGAGGATTTGAGAAGTCACTGAGAAGTCACTGAAAATGTGCCCTCATTTTTCTTTCTGCAGCACTAATTATACTTTCTACAGCAAAATGAACCCCCTTATTTTGTTCCTTTTTAAATTAAATGTTTTAAGAGTTACCACTTTATTCCAATCAAGATGGCTTCAGGTGTGCAATACGTTTGTCATAAATAGGACTGTTAGCTCTCTAGTTGTTCTTTAGAACACTCTGGGAAGCATCAGAAGAACACAAAGGAATCAACTGACAGCCTCTGCCCTTGTTGGCTGTACATGTTTTACTGAGAATGTCAGACTTCATTCTCATATGACTGAGAAAGATAATGTGCATTTACAGAAAATATGCTCTCAGTTTAGCTTATAGTTCACCTTCCAAACCTCTGTGGGAAAAGCATGAGAAAATATTTTTCTCTCAAACATGATTCATGATATTCCAGCAGACAGCTTTTTCACATGGTAAAATCACCTTAGAACACACCACAATTCCTAAAATGATTATGGTATCCTCAGCAAATGATTTATAATGTAACTAAAGTTTTAAAACCTATTAACTGCAATACTTTTTAATGAGGTGCTATCATGTATATTAGTCCTAAGATGGCTGCCAACACTTCTTGGATGAAGTGCTGACAGCCAATCAGATCTCACAATGAGATGTGTGGTCAGGCTCCACCCAGATATATACATATTTAGTGTCACTCCGTTCAGCAGTTTTGGGGAGTAGCCGTGTCTAAAGTTTTCCTATGGAAAATTGCATGGAGAAAACACGTTTTGGGACCCCCTTTTTTCTCGGTCCGCTTGCCGAATCACCCCGAAACTTTCAAGATAGGAGCCGACCGAAGCGGGCCATAAGTTTTGAAAATTTCACGAAGAGTCGTCATTGGGCGCCAAAGTTATTGGGAATAGAATGTTGCGGTTTTCCTATGGTAACTAGGCCCTAACTATAACTACCTACTGGTGACCGCCAGTAGTTAATATATATATATATATATATATATACACATATATATATATATATATATATATATATATATATATATATATATATATATATATATATATATATATATATATATATATATATATATATATATATATATATATATATCCATTAGTAAAAGCAGCAAAAGCGGAGTTTTCAGGTGTGACCAAAAAGTTTTTTTTCCTTTGGGAGTTAACATTGTTGGAATATATATATATATATATATTTAAATGATATTTGGAATGATATTTACAATTGATTTTTGAATGATATTTACAATTGATTTTTAAAACATTGTTTGTTTACTTAACATTTTAAAAATCATAGTCTGCTCTCTATTTCTATACCCTATTGGGAGTGTCATTATTGTAGCCACGAGGTATTTAAGGGCGTGGGCTTTTCAAGCATGTTATGTGATCAAGACTGGGGTAACCTAGTCGAAACGCGTCATGTTGGTGGAAATAAAAACTGCACTTTAAAAAGAACTACCTTTCGTTGTGGTCCGTTCCTGGTAAGAAGCGTTGGGTGGAGATTTTGCCCTGGCAAGCTGCTTCTCAAGGACTTGTTTGACATATATATATATATATATATATATATATATATATATATATATATATATATATATATATATATATATATATATATATATATATATATATATATACACATATATATATATATATACACATATATATATATATATATATTCAATGAAAAAACCATAGGTTATAGGCCATATATAGTTAGGAATTAGCATTTACAAAACCTTATTTTACTCGCATAAAACCATTGAAATTCCATATATAGTTAGCTAACTATAAGCGCTAACTATATATCGCGCACCCGCAATCCACTGCTGATGATGTCACATATTACATCATTCATGACATGGTCAGTGACATCACTGATGACATCACTGATCACAACATCCAGTGATTGTATGTGTCTGTAAAGTTTAAATATGTTTCACATATTGAAGAATGAGTGGATGTATAAGTGTCTGGATGAAGAATTTAGTAGGTGCATGACTGACTGTATGAGTGAGTGATTAAATGTGTCTCACTGAGTACATGGGTTAGTGACTAAACTGTCTTAATTCGTGCATCAGTATGTTTGATGTTGTGTAAGCTGCTGCATGTGTTGATCAGTAGCTATAAGAGTGGCCATATGGGTTATTGATTGGTTGCCCAAATATTTGAATGGGAGGCTGAGTGTGTGTGTGGGTGGCTGGGAGGTGCGTGACTCTGTGCATAGATGTGTAAGCAGTTGATTCACTAGGAGTATGAGTTCAAGAGTGCATGTGGAAACAGCTATATGGGCGGTTGACTGTGCATGGGTGTGTTGGTGAGTGAATGGATTTCTCATTGCTACATGTGCAAGTAAGTACGTATGTAAAACACAATACATGTGAGAGTTGAGATATATAAATAACTGAACATAAGAGCCAGTGAATGTGTGAGTGGCGGTATCGATCACTGTGAGCTTGTATCAGGGATTATATAAGAGAGTAAATATGTGTTATTATATGTTTGAATAAGTAAGATGTGTATAACTGTATAGTTGAGGAAATGGAGGTGTGATTGATTCTTTGCATGACTGACTAGGTGTGTGAGTAACTCCATGGATGAGTGACAGTCTGTGAGTGTCTGTTTATACTGAGTGTATGTAAGGTTATATTAGAGTCTGAAGAGGTTCATTGTATTATCACATGAGTGATGTGATCAGTGATGACAAATGAGATGTCATCAGTGATGTCATTTGAGTTGTCATCAGTGATGTCATTTGAGATGTCATCATTGATATCATTTGAGTTGTCATCAGTGATGTCATTTGAGATGTCATCAGTGATGTCATCAGTGATGTCACTGACCATGTCATGAATGATGTAATATGTGACATCATCAGCAGTGGATTGCGGGTGCGCGATATATAGTTAGCGCTTATAGTTAGCTAACTATATATGGAATTTCAATGGTTTTATGCGAGTAAAATAAGGTTTTGTAAATGCTAATTCCTAACTATATATGGCCTATAACCTATGGTTTTTTCATTGAATTTTCAAGGTTTTGTAAATGCAAATTCCTAACTATATATCCACTATAACCTATGGTTTTTTCTGTGAATTTCATTGGTTTTTTAATAGCAAATATGAAAAGCTTTAAAATGTCAAGTACGTGATAGATAAAAACATTTTCGTATTTATGCACGCTGATGTGCTTTGAACGCTGCCCCCCCCTCCCCTCTTTTGCCTTAGTAGTACTCTCTCTTTGCAGATACAGAAGGGTAGTTAACGCAGGCCTTTACCCCCGTTGTAATCCGTCGTACCTCCTTGTCTCTCCATTTGATTGATTGTTGTCCAAGCATTTACTGTTTTAGAATTGGTTCTCTTTGGATCATTCTCTATTTACAAACAAGCACAAAGTCGCAATACTCTGTTTAGTCTTTGCAGATAGTGAAAAATCGTGTAAAAAAATAAAAGTAATCGAGCAAAATCAGTAGGCCACTAATTGGATCTCTTTTTGACCTCGCTAAAATAGAAATATTAGGAACAACCCTTCTTGAGAAATACGAAAATAGTGAGATGAACTGAGCTCCACACCATGAGGGCTGCAAGACAGCTCGGCTCCATCACCCATCCCGCACAAAATAATGACAAACCCTATGCAAATATTAAAAATATAGACAACACACCAGCAAAGAAACAGGGTAAAACATTTTATTAAAAAACTATTTACATAACGTTGGTTTATAAGATGATGTCAGTAGTGGACCGATGTGTGAATAGATCGAAAACAGCACAAGGCTCCAAGATCCGGATAGCAAGCTCCTGGATGTTGGGTGCCATAGTTTAGAGTTCTGAATTTCAGCCTTTTTCAATGCCTGTGCTTTGTTGAATCAAAATGGCGGCTTGACACAAAGCTGACTCAAGCGTTGCTACTGATGCTATGCAGACCAAAACTGGTTTTCAGTTTGTACATTTTTCTAGATTTTTCAATCCAAGTTTGGTTGACTTTGTAGAACGATGGCTTCAGATTTTCAACATACGGTGTGGTGGCGCTCACTGGGAGGGGGCGCTTCGCTCCTGCCCCCTCCCCAAGTAAGATTTTCATACGTGAAAGTACGTTAATGGTTTTGGTCCCTGAGATGCTTCGATGTCACTACCATTCTCAAATAGCATAAGTTCTAGATGTTGGGTGCCATAGTTAAGAGTTCTGAGCAGCGCTTGTAACACTGTCTGAAGCTTATTTCCACCTACTGCAGCTTCACTATTCTCAAAGTAAGTGAGTGTCGTTTGTGGACCTGACTGCATTAGAAAACAATGTGATATGTTACCTTCCTAAACAGCTTGACGGAGGCCCCTGAGGGGCGCTGTGATGGCCATGGACTCGGAGAAGACGCTTGGCTCCGACACCCTCCCCAAGTCTTATAGCACTGGTGTAGCCTGAGATCGCCCCCGACATAGGCGGCCGGCTCCCGGGGTCCGGCGGTACTTTTTGCCTTTTGATGACTCTTCAATTCTGGACCTTGTCCCACAATCCGTTTGACCTGAAGACAAGCTGTAGTGGGGCGCCCCTTTATCGTTTTAGTTGCTATTCCGCCCGCTTTTGCTACACTGTGCCTCTTCCGCCATTCAGCTGTTTTCCGCCCGCTCTTGCGACTACAGCGTCTCGCTCACCATGTAGTTGAGATGCGCCCGCTCTTGCGGTGCAGCGATAGGCGGCTGCCACAGGACTCTCAAAATGGCGGCCGGCTCTTCGGTTTTGGGCCTGGTCCACTAAAATGGCCCTGGGACACCTTGGAACTCGGACGCTTGTCTGCTAGGGCTTGGGTCCCATTCTCGAAAAGCGTCCCCTCAGCCGTGAAGATTCTACAAAAGTCTTGGGGGCCTCCGACTCCCGCAGGCTTCTGGTGGGGAGCGGCTGCCATGATTGCTCGTGGAATGGCCACGACGGAGCTACGAGATGGTAGTGGTCTCATGCTGACGCCAGCTTTAGTCTGAAACATCCAGAAACACTGTAGACTACCAATTCGATCAGTTCCGGTAGCGCCCCAACATGACCCGGAAGAGAAGAACTTGCCCTCCCCTCTTTGACTGATGGTTCTTGTTGCCTGTCCCCTCTGTTGTCATTTAACAGAACTTTTTGGACTGCTGAAAGGGGTTGTGTTCTGAACGCTGGTTGGTGGAGACATTTAGACTATATTCTTGACCTACGTTGTCGCGTAATGCGTTTTATGACACGCCGCGTTAGCGCACCCGGAAGTGATCCGAGGCGCGGCGCGCAGCGCGTAACGTAAGCATAACAGGTCATGTGACTTGTTAATAAAACTTTTCATTGGTTCATTTTACTTTTGTTAATTTAATGATGAAAAGCTTGGTCATATGACCTAAAAATTACGCTTTTTATTATTTTCGAACAATATTTTTTTTTCAAACATATGTTATAATATTCCAAGCTAATGTACTTTCCCGGAAAATTTACAACTGTCTTGCAAGTAAAATATATTCCTTTTTCGAGAAAAAGGGCGTTTCTTCCTTCCATGACGGAGCCGTTGAGTAAAAGAGATTCGGCCTGCTGTCTTAGTCGCCGATACCCCTGATTATCAGATTCTTATCGATCACTTTATGTTGCAGACATGAAAAACACAACTGCCCTTGACCATTTATCTTTACTGCGTTCCTACATATTATACCTTTTATCCGTCATGTAATTGGACTGCTTTATTTCACTTGCCTTTTACTGATTCGAAAACAGTCACTAAAAGTAAAAACTTTACAAATGAAAATACTACTACCGTGTTTTGTTTTAAAAACCTTTATTGTGAAAATGTCAGTATACAAATACGGGCCTATAACCACGTGGGCCGGCCACGGAGCAAACTCAAATCGTATATGATGAGGAGACATTTACACTGTAGAAGAACGTAACGAGCGGGCCATTAGGTGACAAGAACAAAGGTGTCTAACAGTTGCGGAATCGGTGGACGTACATTTTGTAATTAAAATACGACAGGGCCACTTACAATAACATTTTCTAGATATACATTTGCGGGCAAAGAGTTACGAGTCCCATTTATACCGGCGCCATTTTGGGCGAGGCCGGGCAGGTCCAAGATATAGTCAAAATGTCTCCACCAACCATCGGCCAGACCAGAACCCCTTTCGGCCCTTTATGTTACAAGATGGTGTCTTCCATTCAGAAAATATTGGTGGCAGCATTTTGAAAGGAAACAGAAACAGCCGTTCTCGTAGTGAGTTTCACATTGTTACATTTAGGAAGAATGTTGAAGAGTAGTATGTGGAAAATCTGAAGCCATTTTTCTACAAACTCTCAATCAGACTTGGATGGAAAAAAAAACCTGAAGAATGTACAAACTGAAAACCAATTTTTGTCTGTATAGCACCAACAGTAACGCTTGAGTCAGCTTTGTGTCAAGCCGCCATTTTCATTCAATCAATAGCGTCCCCCTGCACACATTCAGGGACCTGGTCGTGTCTTCAGATGAAACGCATTGTAGGAAAAGAAGCAGAAAGGAAAAGGAAAAAAGTTCCGCCGGACCTAGTGAAGCTGCAGCAGGTGCAAATAAGCTTCAGACAGTCTTACAAGCACTGCTCAGAACTCTCAACTGAGGCACTCAACATCCAGGACTTGCCATTCGGATCTTGGCGCCTTGTATTTTTGTTTTGTTTTTGATGGAGGGGAAAGAACAAAAAACAGACATTGAAAAAGGCTCAACAGTGCAGGGCGCCTTGTGCTGGTTCCGACCTATTCACACATCGGTCCGCTACTGACATCACCTCATAAACCAACGGGGCACCCCACGCCGACTTTCGGCGCAGCATTGTAGGATGGCCACACCAGTGCGGCAATTTGCTGGACACCACCTCGGTGCCATCCAGATCTCGGCGCGTTCATTCATTCAATAGCGTCCCCCTGCACACATTCAGGGACCTGGTCGTGTCTTCAGAAGAAACGCATTGTAGGAAAAGAAGCACAAAGGAAAAGGCAACAAGTTCCGCCGGACCTAGTGAAGCTGCAGCAGGTGCAAATAAGCTTCAGACAGTTCTACAAGCACTTCTCAGAAATTTCAACTGAGGCACTCAACATCCAGGACTTGCCATTCGGATCTTGGCGCCTTGTATTTTTGTTTTGTTTTTGATGGAGGGGAAAGAACAAAAAACAGACATTGAAAAAGGCTCAACAGTGCAGGGCGCCTTGTGCTGGTTCCGACCTATTCACACATCGGTCCGCTACTGACATCACCTCATAAACCAACGGGGCACCCCACGCCGACTTCCGGCGCAGCATTGTAGGACGGCCACACCAGTGCAGCCACTTGCTGGACACCACCTCGGTGCCATCCGGATCTCAGCGCGTTCGAGTCACTGTGCCGGAAGAGTAACCGGAACTCAGCTGAACACGCCGTCTTTCGGCGCAGCATTGTAGGATGGCCACACCAGTACGGCAATTTGCTGGACACCACCTCGGCGCCATCCGGATCTCGGCGCGTTCGAGTCACTGTACCGCAACAGTGACCGCAATTCAGCTGGACACGCCGTCTTTCGGCGCAGCATTGTAGGATGGCCACACCAGTGCGGCAATTTGCTGGACACCACCTCGGTGCCATCCGGATCTCGGCGCGTTGTGCTGCCTTCGGCCTATTCGCACATCGGTCCGCTACTGACAGTGACCGCAACTCAGCTGGACACGCCGTCTTTCGGCGCAGCATTGTAGGATGGCCACACCAGTGCGGCAATTTGCTGGACACCACCTCGGTGCCATCCGGATCTCGACGCGTTGTGCTGCCTTCGGCCTATTCGCACATCGGTCCGCTACTGACGCCGCCTCACGTGCCAACGGATTTTCTACGCTTTTTGTAGCCCTATGTCGCATAACAGGTCATGTGACTTGTTTATAAAACTTTTCATTGGTTCATTTTACTTTTGGTTTCCTAAAGATGGAAGGCTTGGTCATATGACCTAAAAATAACACTTTTCATTGGTTTAGAACATTTTTTTTTCCCAAACGATGAAAGCCCCACCTTGTTTCTGGATCATTCAGACTGAAGCTGGCGTCAGCATGAGAGCACCACCATCTCGTGGCTCCGTCGTGGTCATTCCGCGAGCAATCATGGCAGCCGCTCCCCACCGGAAGCCTGCGGGAGTCGGGGGCCCCCAAGACTTTTATACAATCTTCACGGCTGAGGGGACGCTTTTCGAGAATGGAGCCCAAGCCCTAGCAGGCAAGCGTCCGACTTCCAAGGTGTCCCAGGGCCATTTCAGTGGACCAGGCCCAAAACCGAAGAGCCGTCCGCCATTTTGACAGCCATGTGGCAGCCGCCTATCGCTGCACTGCAAGAGTGGGAGCAACTCCACAACATGGTGAGCGAGACGCTGTGGCCGCAAGAGCGAGCGCAACTCAGCTAGATGGCCGCCACCTGGGGAGACCCGTTCACGCCGCCTCCCCCCCCCCCCCCGGGCCGCCGCACGCCAATTTTCGGAGCAGCATTGTAGGATACCAAAACCAGTGCGGCAGTTTACTGGACATCACCTGGGTGCCTGTCGTACATGTTGTGTCAGCCATGTGACACTGGACACAGACCGCTACTGACGAGGCCTCCCCCCGCACCACCCGGGACGCCCCACGCTGTTTTTCTGTGCTGCATTGTAGGATCCCTAAACCAGTACGGCACCCAGGCGACATCACCTGGGTGCCGTCCAGAACTCTGCACGTTGTGCTGCCTTGGGACTATTCGCACAGCAGACCGCTACTGACGAGGCCTCCCCCCGCCCCACCCGGGACGCCCCACGCCAATTTTCGGAGCAGCATTGTAGGATCCCTAAACCAGTGCGGCACCCAGGCGACATCACCTGGGTGCCGTCCAGAACTCTGCACGTTGTGCTGCCTTGGGACTATTCGCACAAAAGACAGCTTCTAACCATTGTTGCTTTTTGTGTTAATAAATGTTTAAATGTTTTTAGTTTTTGTTCTGTTCATTATCGTTAAAAGTTAATAAAGTTTTATAACCTTAATTTGTTGGAGTGTTATCTATTTTTTGAAAAACGGGTGAATGGGGCCTTGAATCGGGTTATTGTCATGTGTGGGCTTTGGAAGTGTGCTGCTGCAGGATCGGACATTTCAAACTCAAATGCACGTTCTTTTTCTTACCTTTCCGAAGCATGGAGCGCAATAGCAGGCAGAGAAAGGGTGATGCACGTGTTGAACACTACCTGACCTGGCAAGTTGCTGGCAGTGCCCCCCCGCCCGCTCCTGAAAGAGGGCACACACACACCGCCGCCCCGAGTACTTCACAAATCTTTAAAAGACCATGCGCTTGTTCATGAGGCTTAAATGGTTTATCACCTCTTCTAGAACCCCTACATCGACCCTCTGACGTTTCATGGAAAAATTACCATGTAACACAATACCAAGCCCTGTCAGCTGAAACCCCCAAGGAATCGTGGGGCATATTATCAAGGGGGTTTATCTCCGCTTTTTTGGCTTTAAAAACCATGAAAGCGGAGATAAAATTATTTCCCTATTATCAAGCTGTCGCTAACACCAGTTAGTGACACCTAAAAGGAGATAGCGACCATCTTGGGCCCGGCTTTGCATGTCAGTGATACTTATCACTAATGACATGCAAAGTGGCGTGCCAAGATGTTAGCGACTGGAAACAGTCCCTAACATCGCTACCTTCTATTACCAACTTTTGGAGATATTCGCGCTAAGCGCGAATATCTCCAAAATCTAACACCTGCCCTGAGCAGTTCTTAGCCATGTTATCCAATGGGAGGTGGATAACATGGCTAAGAGCATTTGCTCGATAATACATGAATATCGCTGACTTTTCTGCGATAATAGCAAGGTTTATCTGCGATAAAAATCGCCGATGTGCGGCGATAATTTTTGTCTCTAAACAAGTTATAGACAAAAATTATCGCTAGTTGTTCGTAATATGCCCCCGGGTTTTTGCTTGCAGAAATCGGGAGGCGGGAGACTAGCACTGAAATCAGTACTCACACGCCTGAATCAGGAGGATTGGCATGTCTGAATTCTCTACAGCTGGGGCCATAAACTACATCCGCAGGGGTAGGTGATAGCCTGGGACCAGCCTGGCATCTAAAATGGCTGCCGTGCACGACAAAATTGTGGCATTCGAAAAAAGGCAAGATGGCGCAGCCGCTGGAAGAGATATATCAACATATATTAGCCTCCTCAGCCACCCTCAGGAAACATAGGGGATTAGGATATGTCTCCCGCACCCCCTTATACCTAGTACTTTAATTAACGAAGCACAAAATGGCGAATTCCCGTTTCGCTACCAGTTTGCGGCCCAGTTCGCGGCCCGTGAAGCGCTTCTACCGTGAAAAATCATTTTTTTTTTATTTTCCCCACGGGACCCTTTAATAACCCCAACAACATTCCTAGGGGGTCAAGAGGGGGATACCTTGCCCCCTTTCATTAAATTCCCCCTTAGTTTTTCACCTTTTCTTCTCTCTCGATCCTACCGAGAGACAAGATGGCGGCCGCTCCGGACTGTCACGCAGCAAAAAAAAAAAAAAAGCTCACGCACAGCCGCTGGAAGAGATGTATCAACATATATCAGCCTCCTCACCCACCCTCAGGAAACATAGGGGATTAGGATACGTCTCCCACACCCACTTATAACTAGTAATTTAATTTACGAAGCACAAAATGGCGAATTCCCGTTTCGCTACCAGTTCGCGGCCGCGCTTCTACCGTGAAAAATCATTTTTTTTTTATTTTCCCCACGGGACCCTTTAATAACCCCAACAACATTCCTAGGGGGTCAAGAGGGGGATACCTTGCCCCCTTTCATTAAATTCCCCCTTCGTTTTCCACCTCTTCTTCTCTCTCGATCCTACCGAGAGACAAGATGGCGTCCGCTCCGGACTGTTTAGAATGTTGACAGACACCGGAGAGCCAATCAGCTTTCTGCGCGCAAAGTTCCGATAAGCGAAAAGTAAGCGGACCGGATCGCTGCCCAGAGCGCTGTTACAGATATATATCTTGGTTTGAACGTTAATTTCTCAAAAACTACTGGAGCACATATATTGAGACCTAGCAAAGGCACATCGGGCTAACAGTCCCTACAATTTTGCCAAGTTTCGTGCAAATCCATTCAGCCGTTCGAGCTAAAAGTGAGTCCAACCGCCCTATGGAAAAATGAATGGGAAAAACGCGTTTTGGGACCCCCCTTTTTTCTCAGCCCCCCCTTGACGAAACCCCACCAAATTTTCAGGGGCTGCTCAGAAACAAAATGTGCCATTTTCCTGAAAATTTCAGCCGATTCCGTCCACAAACGCCAAAGTTATTAGACATAGAATTTTCAAAAGTCCCATAGGGAATTTATCCTAACTATATATACCTACTGGCGATAGCCAGTAGGTAATATATATATATATATATATATATATATATATATATATATATATATATATATATATATATATATATATATATATATATATATATATATATATATATATATATATATATATATATATATATATCCATTAGTAAAAGCAGCAAAAGCGGAGTTTTCAGGTCTGACCAAAAAGTTTTTTTTCCCTTGGGAGTTAACATTGTTGGAATATATATATATATATATATATATATATATATATATATATATATATATATATATATATATATATATATATATATATATATATATATATATATATATATATATATATATATATATATATATATATATATATATATATATATATATATATATATTCACTGAAAAAACCATAGGTTATAGACCATATATAATTAGGAATTAGCATTTACAAAACCTTGAAAATTCACTGAAAAAACCATAGGTTATAGACCATATATAGTTAGGAGTTAGCATTTACAAAACCTTATTTTACTCACACAAAACCATTGAAATTCGCATATATAGTTAGTTGCACTAACTATATATCGCGCACCCGCAATCCACTGCTGATCATGTCACATATTACATCATTCATGACATGGTCAGTGACATCACTGATGACATCTCAATTCTAGTTGTTCTTTAGAACACTCTGGGACATTCTGTCATTGGGCAATAGTTGGGCTACATCTGGCTGATATTTGGGCTACATTTGGGCTCTTTTGTCTCTGGTGGCCATCTTGGGAGACTGCATATCAGAATTTCTTTAATGAAATATAAGAGGATTTGAGAAGTCACTCAAAATGTGCCCTCATTTTTCTTTCTTCAGCACTAATCATAATTTATATGGCAAAATGAACCCCCTCATTTTGTTCCTTTGCAAATTAAATGTTTTAAGTGTTAACACTTTATTCCAATCAAGATGACTTCAGGTGTGCCATACATTTGGGCTGCATCTGGCTGATATTTGGGCTACATTTGTTTTTTTTTTTCTCTGGTGGTCATCTTTGGGCTACATTGGGCTACATTGGGCTACATTTGGGCTCCAACATATATATAGCCCAATGTAGCCCAATATATATTTTTCAAAGTTAATTTTCGTAAAAACCACTGGAGCATATATCTTGAGACATAGCAAAGGCACATCGGGCTACCAGTCCCTACAATTTTGCCAAGTTTTTTGGAAATCCATTCAGCCGTTCGAGCTAAAAGAGAGTCCAACCGCCCTATGGAAAACTCAATGTTAAAAACACATTTTGGGACCCCCCTTTTTTCTCGGCCCCCGCTTGACAAAACCCCCCCAAACTTTCAGGGGACGCTCAGAAACAAAATGTGCAATTTTCCTGAAAATTTCAGCCAATTCCGTCCATCAACGCCAAAGTTATTCAACATAGAATTTTCAGAAATCCCTATTAAAAAAAATCCTAACTATAAATACCTACTGGCGACCGCCAGTAGGTAATATATATATATATATATATATATGTATATTAAGCTTCCCTCACCGCACTCTCGTGGTAGAAGTTTATATGGGTTTTATTACCGTATACC
>NW_028246042.1:0-30564 GCF_964263255.1 Lissotriton vulgaris | reverse complement strand
AAATAAAATATATATATATATATATATATATATATATATATATATATATATTCACTGAAAAAACCATAGGTTATAGACCATATATAGTTAGGGATTAGCATTTAAAAAACCTTATTTTATTTGCACAAAACCATTGAAATTCCATATATAGTTAGTTGCACTAACTATATATCGCGGACCCGCAATCCACTGCTAATGATGTCACATATTACATCATTCATGACATGGTCAGTGACATCACTGATGACATCACTGATGACATCTCAAATGACATCACTGATGACATCACTGATGACATCACTGATGACAACACCCAGTGACTGTATGTTTCTGTAAAGTTAAAATATGTCTTACATATTGAAGAATGAGTGGATGTATAAGTGTCTGGATGAAGGATTTAGTAGGTGCATGACTGACTGTATGAGAGAATGATTAAATGTGTCTCACTGAGTGTATGGGTTAGTGATTAAAGTGTCTTAATTTGGCAATCATTATTTATGTTGTTCTGTAAACTGCTGCTTGTTTAAATCAGTAGCTATATCAGTAACTATATGGGTTATTGAATGGTTGCCCAAGTATTTGTATGGGAGACTGAGTATGTGTGTGGGTGGCTGGGAGGTGTATAACTCTGTGCATAGATGTGTGAGCAGTTGATTCCCTAGGTGTATGGGTTCAAAAGTGCATGTAGAAACAGCTGTATGGACAGTTGACTGTGTGCATGAGTATATTGGTGAGTGAATGGATATCTCAGTGCTACATGTCAAAGTAAGTACATATGTAAAACACACTCCATGTGAGAGTTGACATATATAAATAACTGAACATAAGAGCCAGTGAATGTGTGAGTGGCTGTATGAATCATTGTGAACTTGTATCAAGGATTGTATAAGAGAGTAAATATGTGTTACTATATGTTTGAATAAGTAAGGTGTGTATAACTGTATAGTTGAGGAAATGGAGATGTGATTGATTCTTTGCATGACTGACTAGGTGTGTGAGTAACTCCATGGATGTGTGACAGTCTGTGAGTGCCTGTTTACACTGAGTGTATCTAAGGTTATATTAGAGTCTGAAGATGTATTATCACATAAATGATATCATCAGTGATGTAATCAGTAATGTCAAATGAGATGTCAGTGATGTCATCAGTGATGTCATTTGAGATGTCATCAGTGATGTCATCAGTGATGTCATTTGAGATGTCATCAGTGATGTCATCAGTGATGTCACTGACCATGTCATGAATGATGTAATATGTGACATCATTAGCAGTGGATTGCGGGTCCGTGATATATAGTTAGTGCAACTAACTATATATGGAATTTCAATGGTTTTGTGCAAATAAAATAAGGTTTTTTAAATGCTAATCCCTAACTATATATGGTCTATAACCTATGGTTTTTTCAGTGAATTTTCAAGGTTTTGTAAATGCAAATTCCTAACTATATATGGTCTATAACCTATGGTTTTTTCTGTGAATTTCATTGGTTTTTTAGAAGCTAATATCTATAGCTGTAAAATATATTCTTTATTAAGTGACGTATCACGTAGCCCGTGAGACGCCTCATGATGCATCGCATAACCGTGACGTATCGTCTCTGCAGCGCAAACCAAACCCAAAACGTAAGCGCGCCAGAACACGCTTAAAGATATATATATATTTTTTTAACCTTAATTAGACAAAATCCACACGTGCACATATCACAAACGTTCAAAAAACACAATATGTCGGACTCCCGTTACGCTGCCGGTTAGCTGCCCGGTTAACGTACAAGGAAGCACCTTTACCGCGAAAAATCGCAATTTTTTTTTCTTTTGCCCCGCAGGGAACTTTAATAGCCCCCTCATCAATCCTAGGGGTTCAGGAGGGGTCTGCCTTACCCCTTTCATTCATTTACACCTTTATTTTTCCACCTCTTGTCTCTCGATCCTACCGAGAGACAAGATGGCGGCCGCTCTGGACTGTTTACAATGTTGACAGCCAATCAGCTACTCCTCAGGATTTTTTTTTTTTTGGGCCCCGCGTGGTTTTATAATATCCCCCTCATCAATCCTATGGGGTCAGAAGGGGTCTACCTTGCCCTCTTTCCTTCATTTCCCCCTTTGTTTTGGTCTCCTCTTGTCTCTTGATCCTACCGAGAGACAAGATGGCGGCCGCTCCGGACTGTTTACAATGTTGACAGCCAATCAGCTACTCCTCAGACTCCCGTTACACTGCCGGTTAGCTTCCCGGTTAGCTGCCCAGTTAGCTGCCCGGTTCGCTTACCAAGACGCGTCTCTACGGCGAAAAAATCGGATTTTTTTTTTTTTTTTTTTTTTGGGCCCGGCGTGGCTCTATAATATCCCCCTCATCAATCCTAGGGGGTCAGGAGGGGTCTACCTTGCCCCCTTTCCTTCATTTCCCCCTTTGTTTTGGCCTCCTCTTGTCTCTCGATCCTACCGAGAGACAAGATGGCGGCCGCACCGGACTGTTTAGAATGTTGACAGACACCGGAGAGCCAATCAGCTTCGCTTTGCAAAGTTCCGATACGCGAAAGGTTCGCTAACCGGATAGCTGCCCGGAGCGCTGTTACAGATATATATCTTGATTTAAACGTTAATTTCTCAAAATCCACTGAAGCACATATATTGAGACCTAGCAAAGGCACATCGGGCTAACAGTCCCTACAATTTTGCCAAGTTTCGTGGAAATCCATTCAGCCGTTCGGGCTAAAAGTGAGTCCAACCGCCCTATGGAAATTAACATGGGAAAAACGCGTTTTGGGACCCCCCTTTTTTCTCGGCCCCCCCTTGACGAACCCCCCCCAAATTTTCAGGAGCTGCTCAGAAACAAAATGTGCCATTTTCCTGAAAATTTCAGCCGATTCCGTCCACAAACGCCAAAGTTATTAGACATAGAATTTTCAAAAGTCCCATAGGAAAAAAATCCTAACTATATATACCTACTGGCTATCGCCAGTAGGTAATATATATATATATATATATATATATATATATATATATATATATATATATATATATATATATATATATATATATATATATATATATATATATATATATGTATATATCTATATATATATATATATATATATATATATATATATATATATATATATATATATATATATTCACTGAAAAAACCATAGGTTATAGACCATATATAGTTAGGGATTAGCATTTACAAAACCTTATTTTACTCGCATAAAACCATTGAAATTCGCATATATAGTTAGTTGCGCTAACTATATATCACGCACCCGCAATCCACTGCTGATGATGTAAATGTAAATGTAAATGTAAATGTAAATGTATAGGCATTTATATAGCGCACTACTTACCCGTAGGGTCCCAAGGCGCTTCGACCGCTGCGAAACCCTTCCTGGCTTCCCTGAGAGATGGTCCCTTAATGGGTATCTCCAGGGTGAGACCAGGCATCCCCGGCGGTCTGGTGGGGCCGTTAGTGAAGATGAGGCAAGCTAATGCCCAGAGTTGCCGAGTGTGATCGCTGATCAGAGTGGGCACCGAGGCGAGAGAATTATCGAGTCCGCTGACCCTGGTCCAGAAACCTGCCGCGCCGGGAATCGAACCCTGGTCCCGGGCCATCCTCTGCTCTCGGGTCTGCCGCCTCTAACCAGTGAGCCACACTACTTCACATGTCACATATTACATCATTCATGACATGGTCAGTGACATCACTGATGACATCACTGATGACATCTCAAATGACATCACTGATGACATCACTGATGACATCTCAAATGACATCACTGATGACATCAATGATGACATCACTGATGACATCACTGATGACATCACTGATTTCATCTCATTTGACATTACTGATCACATCACTGATGACATCATTCATGTGATTATACGATGAACCTCTTCAGACTCTGATATAACCTTAGATACACTCAGTGTAAACAGACACTCACAGACTGTCACTCATCCATGGAGTTACTCACACACCTAGTCAGTCATGCAAAGAATCAATCACACCTCCATTTACTCAACTATACAGTTATACACACCTTACTTATTCAAACATATACTAAAACATATTTACTCTCTTATACAATCCCTGATACAAGTTCACAATGATCCACACAGCCACTCACACATTCACTGGCTCTTATGCACAGTTATTTATATATGTCAACTCTCACATGTACTGTGTTTTACATATGTACTTACTTTGACATGGTAGCACTGAGATATCCATTCACTCACCAATACACTCATGCACACAGTTAACCGCCCATACAGCTGTTTCCACATGCACTTTTGAACCCATACATCTAGTGAATCAACTGCTCACACATCTATGCACAAAGTCATACACCTCCCAGCCACCCACACACACACTCAGTCTCCCATACAAATACTTGGGCAACCAATCAATAACCCATATAGTTACTCATATAGCTACTGATCAACACATGCGGCAGTTTACAGAACAACAGACATAATGATGCACAAATTAAGACAGTTTAGTCACTAACCCATGCACTCAGTGAGACACATCTAATCACTCTCTCATACAGTCAGTAATGCACCTACTAAATCCTTCATCCAGACACTTATACATCCACTCATTCTTCAATATGTAAGACATATTTTAACTTTACAGAAACATACAGTCACTGGATGTTGTCATCAGTGATGTCATCAGGGATGTCATTTGAGATGTCATCAGTGATGTCATCAGTGATGTCACTGACCATGTCATGAATGATGTAATATGTGACATCATCAGCAGTGGATTGCGGGTGCGCGATATATAGTTAGCGCAACTAACTATATATGCGAATTTCAATGGTTTTATGCGAGTGAAATAAGGTTTTGTAAATGCTAATCCCTAACTATATATGGTCTTTAACCTATGGTTTTTTCAGTGAATTTTCAAGGTTTTGTAAATGCTAATTCCTAACTATATATGGTCTATAACCTATGGTTTTTTCAGTGAATTTCATTGGTTTTTTAAAAGCTAATATCTATAGCTGTAAAATATATTCTTTATTACGTGACGTATCATGTAGCCACATGAGACGCCTCATGACACGTCGCATAAACGTGACGTATCGTCTCTGCAGCGCAAACAACACCCGTAACATAAGCGCGCCAGAGCACGCTTACAGATATATATATTTTTTTTAACCATAATTAGACAAAATCCACACGTGCACATATCTTGAGGCCTTGCAAAGGCACATCAAACAAACAGTCCCTACAATTTTGCCAAGTTTGGTGGAAATCTATTCCTTTAAATTTTATTTTACTGTTTCTCTTGGTTTTCCCCTTGTTACGCTTACCGGAACGCTACCCGGTACGCAAACCGGACGCTCCAAAAACACAAGATGTCGGACTCCCGTTACGCTGCCGGTTAGCTGCCCGGTTGGCGTACCGGGAAGCGCCTCTACCGCGAAAAATTGCAAATTTTTTTTCTTTTGCCCCGCGGGGCACTTTAATATCCCCCTCATCAATCCTAGGGGGTCAGAAGGGGTCTACCTTGCCCCCTTTCCTTCATTTCCCCCTTCGTTTTGGCCTCCTCTTGTCTCTCGATCCTACCGAGAGACAAGATGGCGGCCGCTCCGGACTGTTTACAATGTTGACAGCCAATCAGCTTCTCCTCAGACTCCCGTTACACTGCCGGTTAGCTGCCCAGTTAGCTGCCCGGTTCGCGTACAGGGACGCGCCTCTATGGCGAAAAATCGCAATTTTTTTTTTTTTTTTGCCCCGCGGGGCACTTTAATATCCCCCTCATCAATCCTAGGCGGTCAGAAGGGGTCTACCTTGCCCCCTTTCCTTTATTTCCCCCTTCGTTTTGGCCTCCTATTGTCTCTCGATCCTACCGAGAGACAAAATGGCGGCCGCTACGGACTGTTTAGAATGTTGACAGACACCGGAGAGCCAATCAGCTTCGCAAAGCTCCGTTACGTGAAAAGTACGCGAACTGGTGCGCTATCCAGGACGCTGTCACAGATATATAAATTTTTTAAAACGTTAATTTCTCAAAATCCACTGGAGCACATATATTGAGACCCAGCAAAGGCACATCGGGCTAACAGTCCCTACAATTTTGCCAAGTTTCGTGCAAATCCATTCAGCCGTTCGAGCTAAAAGTGAGGCCAAACGCCCTATGGAAATTAACATGGGAAAAAACGCGTTTTGGGACCCCCCTTTTTTCTCAGCCCCCCCTTGACGAAACCCCCCCAAATTTTCAAGGGCTGCTCAGAAACAAAATGTGCCATTTTCCTGAAAATTTCAGCCGATTCCGTCCACAAACGCCAAAGTTATTAGACATAGAATTTTCAAAAGTCCCAAAGTCCCATAAGAAAAAAATCCTAACTATATATACCTACTGGCGACCGCCAGTAGGTAATATATCTACATAAATATATAGATATATATATATATATATATATATATATATATATATTACCTACTGGCGGTCGCCAGTAGGTAGTTATAGTTAGGATAATTTTCAATGTTAAATCTCAACATTCTATTTTGAATAACTTTGGCGCCGGTTGACGAATCTGCCTGAAATTTTCAGGAAAATGGTCTCATGGCGGTCCGGTCCTTCCCTGAAAGTTTGGGGGGGATTCGTCAAGCGGGGGCCGAGATAAAAGGGGGGTCCCAAAACGCGTTTTCCCCATGTTAATTTCCATAGGGCGGTCGATTTCACTTTTAGCTCGAACGGCTGAATGGATTTCCACCAAACTTGGCAAAATTGTAGGGACTGGTAGCCCGATGTGCCTTTGCTATGTCTCAAGATATGTGCTCCAGTGGATTTTGAGTAATTTAGGTCCAAAAAAATATATATATCTATAGCAGCGCACAGGTGCGCGCACCGGAGTGCGCTCCAGGCGCGACACGCGAGGTGCGCATGGAAAGCTGATTGGCTCTCGGGTGTCTGTAAACATTCCAAACAGTCCAGAGCGGTCGCCATCTTGTGTCTCGGTAAAATCGAGACATAAGAGGTGGCTAAAACAAAGTGGGAACTGACCATAAGGCGTCAGGGATAGACCCCTTTGACCCCCTAGGTTTGATGTGGGGGCTATAAAAGGGCCCCGCGGGGCATTTAAAATATTTTTTTTTTTTTCGTTTTGCGCGGGGGAAGCGCTCGGTGCGCGCACCAGGTAGCGCACCGGGGAGCGTAAAATGAGGGAAAAAGATGACAGAGTTTTAAAAAAATGAAGTTTTCATTTAGAAATTGGAGGTAGTTCTTAAAAGAACTTTTTTTTTTCTTCTTTTTGTTGTTTTATATTTTTTTTGTGTTTTTGGAACTTTTTAAACTTTTTTTGGCTTTTCAAAACAGTTTTATATTTTTTTTGTATTTTTTAGGGGGAGAAACAAAAAAAGGGAATTGAAACTGGCTCAACTGGAGCAAAAAAACAAAAAACCCAAAAAATTATTTCTTTTTGGGGCACTTGTGATTATCACCTGCAAGGACGATGAGCTTAACACTTTGTTCCCCATAGGAGATAAGCTTGCCACAAGCCTTACAAGTAATTTTAAAATCAGCAAATCTTGGCTGAATGGAAGGCATCACCTCAGATGTTTCTGGTTGCGAGGAAAAGGGTTGTTTTCTTTGGGAGGGGGTCCTTGATGACTGGGGGAGGTTACTGGCCAGTTCCCGGAACTCTGCGCGAGAGTAGTTGTTTGGATGCTTTCTTGTCATGTGCCGAATCATGGTATAGTTACCAAAAGAATATTTCTTATTTGGGTTGCCCCGTGAAAGTTCATCATTGCAGATGAGGCAAGTGACTTTGGGCGCATTCACCTTTTTTTGCCCCTCTGGGATTGAAAAAAACTGCCAAATGAAGTGTGGTTTGGGTTTATAAGGTGTGTTTTCTTCAGGCAGCCATCTTCTTCTCCCCTCCTCCTCTTCCTCTTCCTCCTCCTCCTGTTCTTGACCACCAATATAATTTGGAGCTGGTCCTCTTGGTGGTGGTGGTGGTGGTGGTGGCTGAGATGCACCTGCTGCTGCTGCTACTGAAGCCATTTTAAAGTACAAAAAGGTAGAGAGAGTTCCAAACAGATCTTCCTCAGTCAAAGGACAAAGTCAGAATAAGGAAAAAAGGTGGGGGCTTTCATCATTTGGAAAACAAAACTGTCCTTAACCAATGAGAAGTGTTATTTTCAGGTCACAAGACCAGGGGCTTCATCATTATGAAACTAAAACTGTTATGAACCAATGAAAAGTGTTATTTTCTGCTCACATGACCCGACGCGCTTACGCTACGCGCACGGGGGCGCGCAGCGTAAGCGCGTCGGAAGTTTACGTTTTGCGATCGTATTCGTTCGAGTACTTCCGGGTGCGCTTACGCCGTGCGTATCACGCGGTCGCGGCTACGCGATACGTCACGATCATGTTTTCGTTTGCGATATTGGCGCTCACGAGACGCTCCCCGGAGCGCGCCCGGGGGCGCTTTTCAGAAATACGCTTTTCGGGGCGCACTCCGGGGCGCGCTCTGGGAGCGCTCCCCCCAAAAATTAAAAAAAAAAAATGGGTTAATTGTAGAGACAGGTAGCCCTATTCTGAAGTGGTTTGTAAAAAAATTAACTTTATAAAAATATGTATTGTGCTACATTGGGCTTAATATATGTTAGAGCCAAAATGTAGCCCAAATGTAGCCCAAAGTAGCCCAATGAAGCCCAAAGATGGCCACCAGAGATCAAAAATTGTAAATGTAGCCCAAAATTCAACTAGATGTAGCACAACTGTAGCCCAATGACAGAATGTACCAGAGTGTTAAAAAGAACAACTAGAGTGCTAACAGTCTTATTTATAAAGTGAAACTTATAGTAAGGAATTAGCATTTAAAAAACCTATGAAATTCACTGAAAAAAACCATAGGTTTCACACCAGTTATAGTTAGGAATTAGCATTTAAAAAACCTATTAAATTCACTGAAAAAAACATAGGTTTCACACCAGTTATAGTTAGCTGGAAATTTTACTGGCATAAAACCATTGAAATTCCCACGTTATAGTTAGTCGGACTCACTATAACTTGCGCGTGCAATGCACTGCTGATGACATCACATATTACATCACTCATGACATGGTCAGTGACATCACTCATGACATCACTGATGACACCATCCTTGTGACACAGTGACAGACCTCCTTTCAGTGTAATGTAACCCATGAAACACATATTCAAAAATAGAAACTAATATTTTCAAAAAAGTGGATATACCCATACCAGTTACAACAACCAATTCAGTAATACCACCATCTAATACACATCCACTCATGTGTATGTATATGGGTTATTAGATATTTTTATTAGTATCAGTATGAGTGTCTATATGGTTTGGTGGGGGTATTACTTAGCACATAGATGCATGAGTGACTGACTCTTTGTTTGTATGTGTTTTGAAGACAACATATGTACAGGACTGTATGGGTGGATGAGTGTCTATATGTGTTTGTTAGTGAGTGAATGACTGTCTCACTAGTGTCTTTATCAGTAACTACATATGTTTTAATCTAGTATATATGAATATTGATGTATATAAGTGAGTATATGTGAGAGTAAGAGATTGTAAGAGTTCCTGTTTAAATAAGTATGTGTTTCTATAAGTGATTGTTTAAGAGAATAAATATGTGTAATTTTAAATAGAAGTAAGGTGGAAGTGTGTGTATAACTCTATATTCAAATAAATGGATGTCCAATAGTTTATTTGCACGTGTGAATATGTGTGTGAGTAACTTTTGGATGAATGTCGGTGTGTAACAGGATGTATAGGTGTATCACTTCATATGATGAGTGAGTATATGTATGAGTGACTATATAGAACTATTGGTGAATGAGTGGATGTGTATATAGATAGTGGAATTACTGAATTGCTTGTTGTAACTGATATAGGTATCTCCATTTTTAAAAAAATTTCAGTTTCTATTTTTGAATATGTGTCTCAAGGGTTACATTATAGTGAAAGGAGGTCTGTCACTATGTCACAAGGATGGTGTCATGAGTGATGTCACTGACCATGTCATGAGTGATGTAATATGTGATGTCATCAGCAGTGCATTGCACGCGCAAGTTATAGTGAGTCCGACTAACTATAACGTGGGAATTTCAATGGTTTTATGCCAGTAAAATTTCCAGCTAACTATAACTGGTGTGAAACCTATGTTTTTTTCAGTGAATTTAATAGGTTTTTTAAATGCTAATTCCTAACTATAACTGGTGTGAAACCTATGGTTTTTTTCAGTGAATATATATATATATATATATATATATATACATACATATATGCAACCAAGTGTAGTCTTCAACATCTCCGCTCTCGCGAATGAAACAGACCACGCAACTCCAACGTGAAATTCGGCATGTAGATATATTTCAGTGGAGCCACCAGATCCGACGCGTTTCGGGCATCCGCCCTCGCTCACAGATCGTCAGACAATTCAGTCTCCACAACTTAAATACATTTTTTTCGCTGTATTATTCCGCATTTTTTTCAAACACCCTACGTGATCATGGAAATAGAGGACACACTACAATATATAGGCATAGCGGTCTGTTTCTACATTCATAAACCTTCCGATAGTATATTCAAGGTTCATAATTGTGAATAAAACTTTATGCACAATGCAAATGGTTCAAAAATAATAATGAAAACCACTGAATACAATGACGTAAAATACATTATACATTGTATAAAAAACTGTGTCTACAATGTCTAAACAATTTTAAAATGATCTCAAGCCCAATAAGATTGGCAGAAAATGACTGGAATGTCTGCATAAATGCAATGGCCTTTCAAAAAGCAAATAAGTTCAAGTTCAAGTTCAAGAATTTGTATAAGGTGCTACTCACACAGAGGGTCTCAAGGCGCAATTATTTTTCGAAAAGCCAGTTTTTAAGTTCTTTTCTGAAGGAGATGTGGTTCTGTGTGAGGCGGAGGTGAGTGGGGAGTGATTTCCAGGACTTGGCCGCTAGGTAGGAGAAGGATCTGCCTCCCATAGTGGACCTTGGGATACGCGGGACTGCGGTAAGGCCTTGATTGGAGGATCTTAGTTGGCAGTTGGGTGTATAGAAGGATAGACGAGTGTTGAGGCATTCGGGTCCTAGATTGTAGAGGGCCTTGTGTGCCTGGGTGAGGAGACGGAATGTTATTCTTTTGTTAACGGGAAGCCAGTGGAGGTCTTTCAGGTGGCCGGTAATGTGATCATGGCAAGGGATGTCCAAAATGAGTCTCGCCGATGCGTTTTGGATGCGTTGGAGTTTTTTCTGTAGTTTGGTTGTAATTCCGGCGTAGAGGGTGTTTCCGTAGTCTAGTCAACTCGTAACCAGAGCGTGGGTGACAGTCTTTCTTGTCTCGGTGGGGATCCAATGGAAGATTTTTTTGAGCATGCGGAGTACGTTGAAGCAGGAGGATGAGACGGCGTTGACTTGTCTGGTCATCGAGAGGGAGGAGTCTAGGATGAAGCCTAGGTTGCGAGCGTGGTCTTTGGGTATGGGTGCGGAGCCCAGGTCCGAAGGCCACCATGAGTTGTCCCAAGCAGAGGGGGATGATCCTAGGATGAGCACTTCCGTTTTGTCTGAGTTAAGTTTTAGGCGGCTGTTTTTCATCCTTATGGCTACTTCTTTTATGCCTTCGTGATGATTGGTTTTGGCGGTGTTGGGGTCTTTGGTGAGGTAAAGGATCAGCTGGGTGTCATCAGCGAAGGAGATGATGTTGAGGTTGTGTTGGCGCGCGATGGAGGCGAGTGGACTCATGTATACGTTGAAGAGGGTTGGACTAAGTGATGATCCTTGTGGTACACCGCAGATGACTTCGGTGGCCTCCGATTTGAATGGGGGTAGGCGCACTCTCTGTGTTCTTCCGGCGAGGAACAAGATGATCCAGTCCAAGGCCTTACCTTTTATGCCAATGTTGCTGAGGCGTTGTATGAGGGTGCTGTGACAGACAGTGTTGAAGACGGCGGAGTAGAATGAGGGCCACTGTTTCTCCGTTGTCTAGTAGTGTTCGGATGTTGTCTGTTGCTGCAATGAGGGCGGTTTCGGTGCTGTGTTTGGCTCGAAAGCCGGACTGTGATGGATCGAGGGAGTTGTGGGATTCCAGGAAGGTGGCGAGTTGGCTATTGACGGCTTTTTTAATGACTTTGGCCGGAAATGGGAGGAGGGATATAGGGCAGTAGTTTTTAAGTTCCGAGGGGTCTGCTGTGGGTTTCTTCAGGAGGGCGCTGACTTTGGCATGTTTCCAACTTTCTGGGAAGGTAGCAGAGTTGAAGGAGCAGTTGATGATGACGGAGATGGGGTGCGATGATGGAGTCTGCTTTGTTGTAGATGTGGTGGGGACACGGGTCGGTTGGCGAGCCAGAGTGGATGGAATTCATTAGGCGGATGGTGTCTTCAGTGGTGATTGGGTTCCAGGCGTTGCTGACTTGAAGGTGGTCATGTTGTCGGTGGTTGGGTTTTTTCTCCATGTTTTCTCGAGAGTACGGCAAAGCTTCTTGGATTTCTTGAGGTCATCGTTGAACCAGGGGGCCTTTTTGTTGTTTTGTTTGGTGTGATTGTTTTTCAAGGGTGCTAGTTTGTCAGCGCTGTGAGTGATCCATTGTTTGAATTTGATGGCAGCTTGGTTTGGGTCCGATGAGAGGGCGGGTGGGTTCTGGTTGAGTGATGTGAGGAGTTGGTCGGTGGTGATTTTGTTCCATTTTCTCCGGGGGATAGGTAGTGGGGGGTTATGGGTCGAGGTTGTTTTGTAGCTAAAGTGAACACAACAGTGGTCCGTCCAGAGGAGAGCTGTGGTGTGATCGAAGGAGATGTGTTTGCTGGAGGTAAAGATTGGGTCGAGCGTATGTCCGGCTATAAGGGTGGGGGTGTCAACAAGTTGTTGGAGGCCGAGATTGGTCAGGTTGTCCAGAAGGGTGGTGGTGTTGTTGTCGTTTTTCTTTTCCAGGTGGAAGTTGAGGTCTCCTAGTAGAATGTAATTGTCGGAGGCGAGGGCATGTGGACTGATGAAGTCAGTGATGTCTTCGCTGAATTGTTTACGGGTTCCTGGTGGTTTGTAGATGAGGGTGCCTCTAAGTGTGGTTCTGGGGTCGGTGTGGATCTGGAAGTGGAGGTGTTCGGCGGTTGTAAGGTTATCGTCGGAGCTGGTCGTGATTTTGATGGTGTTCTTGTGGACGATAGCGATGCCTCCTCCTGTTTGGGCGGTGCGGTCTTTTCGGATGATCTTGTAATTGTCAGGGATGGCCATGGCTATGTCGGGTGTTGATGATGCGTTCATCCATGTTTCAGTGAGGAAGGCGACATCCGGTGATGTAGTGTCAAGTAGATCTCAGAGTTCAGTGGCGTGTCTGTGGACCGAGCGGGTGTTCAGCAGGATGCAGTTCAGGTGGTTAGAGTCAGAGTTGTGTTTGGGGATAGTGGATGTGGTATGGGTCTTATCGCTGGTAAATTTGCAGGAGCGACAGGCGAAGGGGCCGTGGGTACGTCCCGGGGCAGCTACGTAGCATTGTGGTGTGTGTCTGGGGTTAAGGGCGAGGAGAGTTGTGGCGTCATATATGTGAGGCGAGTGGGCAGGGTGTGGCGGGCACCAGGGGGTCTGGCGCTGGGCGCAGTCCAGGCGCAGACGTGCGTAGACAGGCTTACCTTTGGCGCTCCTTCGGCGCGCATGGGGCGCAACCGCTGTGCGTGAATGCTGCGCGGAAAGGCATCTGTCATATGTGGGTAGTGGCGAGGGTGGGTCAGCTGGGAGGCGGGATCTGGGTGGAGGGGCGGGCTGGAAGGCACAAACAAACAAGATGGCAGCAAAACAAACGAGGACGAGGTTGGGGTGGGCAGAGGCGCAGGCGTAGATAAGGCCAGGCGCTACAGTATGCAGCAGCACACTTTGATCGGGAGGACGTGGGCTGAGCAGGAAACTGAGGTAAAAACGGCAAGAACAGCTCAAGACACTCAATGTAGTGCGAGCGCAACTCTCTAATTAATAGTCACAAAGCAGTGCGAGCACAATTCAAATATTGCAACAGCAATGCAGTGCGAGCGCAACTCTCCTAATGGTACAAACACTATGCAGTGCGAGAGCAGTTCAAAAGATCCTAGCAGATGATCAATAACACAGATGGCGCTACGATACTACTGGCTGGAGGCAGGGAGCTGGGGGAGCGGCCGCTGCTGACGAAGTCAGGACGGTCACGACGCTGTGGTGAATGGGATCGGCTATATGTGTCCTGTGGGAGGGAGGGTCAGCTGGGAGGCGGGATCTGGGTGGAGGGGCGGGCTGGAAGGCACAAACAAACAAGATCGCAGCAAAACAAACAAGGACGAGGTTGGGGTGGGCAGAGGCGCAGGCGTAGATAAGGCCAGGCGCTACAGTATGCATCAGCACACTTTGATTGGCACGACGTGGGCTGAGCAGGAAACTGAGGTAAAAACGGGAAGAACAGCTCAAGACACTCAATGTAGTGCGAGCGCAACTCTCTAATTAATAGTCACAAAGCAGTGGGAGCACAATTCAAATATTACAACAGCAATGCAGTGAGAGAGCAACTCTCCTAATGATACAAACACTATGCAGTGCGAGCGCAGTTCAAAAGATCCTAGCAGATGATCAATAACACAGATGGCGCTACGATACCACTGGCTGGAGGCAAGGAGCTGGGGGAGCGGCCGCTGCTGACGAAGTCAGGACGGTCACGACGCTGTGGGGAATGGGATCGGCTATATGTGTCCTGTGGGAGGGAGGGCCAGCTGGGAGGCAGGATCTGGGTGGAGGGGCGGGCTGGAAGGCACAAACAAACAAGATGGCAGCAAAACAAACGAGGACGAGGTTGAGGTGGGCAGAGGCGCAGGCGTAGATAAGGCCAGGTGCTACAGTATGCAGCATCACACTTTGATTGGAACGACGTGGGCTGAGCAGGAAATGAAGGTAAAAACGGCAAGAACAGCTCAAGACACTCAATGTAGTGCGAGCGCAACTCTCTAATTAATAGTCACAAAGCAGTGTGAGCACAATTCAAATATTACAACAGCAATGCAATGCGAGCGCAACTCTCCTAATGATACAAACACTATGCAGTGCGAGCGCAGTTCAAAAGATCCTAGCAGATGATCAATAACACAGATGGCGCTACAATACCACTGGCTGGAGGCAGGGAGCCGGAGGAGCGGCCGCTGCTGACGAAGTCAGGACGGTCACGACGCTGTGGGGAATGGGTCCGGCTATATGTGTCCTGTGGGAGGGAGGGTCAGCTGGGAGGAGGATCTGGGTGGATGGGCGGGCTGGAAGGCACAAACAAACAAGATGGCAGCAAAACAAACGAGGACGAGGTTGGGGTGGGCAGAGGCGCAGGCGTAGATAAGGCCAGGCGCTACAGTATGCAGCAGCACACTTTGATTGGCACGACGTGGGCTGAGCAGGAAACTGAGGTAAAAACGGCAAGAACAGCTCAAGACCCTCAATGTAGTGCGAGCGCAACTCTCTAATAGTCACAAAGCAGTGCAAGCACAATTCAAATATTACAACAGCAATGCAGTGCGAGCGCAACTCTCCTAATGATACAAACACTATGCAGTGCGAGCTCAGTTCAAAAGATCCTAGCAGATGATCAATAATATAGATGGCGCTACAATACCACTGGCTGGAGGCAGGGAGCTGGGGGAGTGGCCGCTGCTGACGAAAACATAATCATATTTTTTATAAAACAGAGTATATGTGCAACATGTCACATACAAAGGTATGTGCAAATAGACAGTTTGTGTGGATGTGCAAATCTTAGCAATAAAGTGCTATTTTTGATGTGCAAAATACGCAATACGTGTAAACAATAAGTCTCTGTGCAAGATAACGCAATAGTATACTTATATACTCATGCTATTGTGAAAACAATTACATAAACTCTGTAATCTGTCTGCATAAATGCGGAGGCTGATAGAATCAGTCATGAGGGAAATGCAAAACCATAGAATATAGGCAAATGAGATCAATTAAATGGGAAAATAATAGAAAACCATCTTTGTACTTAATCCATGAACACAAGCTAAATACATATCCTAAATAGAATGTGTAATAAGTGGGAACCTCACAATTGATACAAAGAATATTTAAATAGAGGGTATACAAACAACTAATTTTGCCCTATTGTCATGTCCTCGATATAAAGTGCCCAAAATTTTTTTTTGATAGCTACTAATAAAAAGTGACAAAAAATGTGAACAGAGTATTATTATGTAATATTAAGAGAAAAAAGAAAATCTTTCTTTCAGAAACTCATGAATAAGAGAGACAAACGAACGGGAAACTAATATCAAAAACCCCCAAAAGGCAGTACAATAATTCATAAGAAAACATAAAGGTCCTCTGTAGTATTTAAACCATTAGGGAATCGACTGTCTAATTCTAAAACGAGTTGTGATTCAAGTCTTCTAAGCATTTTATCCCTGTCACCGCCCCTGCGTGGTTTAGGTACTGAGGCGATGACATAGTAGCTCAGGCACTGTAGATTATTGTTGTGGATACGTATATATATATATTCTCGCTCAGCTGCACCTTTGGTTAACGGATCACTCGTTTGGTGGGTGCCTGCCAAACATGGTAGTGCTCCGTGTTTTAAAATTCTCACTACAAAACCCTCTCTCCCAGCTGGGAAAAAGTAGACGCACTCTCGGCTCATTACTCTCCAGCAATCATCCCCAAAAACTTATCAAAAGTATACCCTACGGCGAGCTATTAAGGCTGAAGCGTAATTGTTCAACCAATGAAGATTTTGAGCTTGCGGCAAAGGAGAGTAATGAGAGATTCGAGGCAGTAAAAAATTTCTACAGAACACTCTAGAAAGGGTTAGGATACCATCGAGAAACACCCTATTCACTAAAAAGAGCAAACCCATGACTGATACAGGGAAATTCAGAATGATCACCCCCTACTCCCAAGATTGCCAACAACTCAGAACAATCCTGAAGAGACATTGGCATATTCTAAAAAGTGATAATATCATAGGGAGTGATGTGCCTGACAACCCCCTAATCACCTTTAAAAGGGCTCGGTCTTTGAGGGACACTCTGGTACAGAGCCACTTGTCACCCACTCCCACGAAGACAGGAAAGCTGAAAGATGTGAACCTGTACTAAGCCATTTGCAGTCTACTGCCTCAAATGCCCATGTGGGCTCAAGTACATAGGGAGTACCATCAACCCCGTAAAATTTCGTATCCTGGAGCATATGCGGGCTATAGCCAACAGAGACTTTACATATCCTGTCGCGAGACACTTCTCTATTAAACATAACAGCGACAGAAGTCTCTTGCAATATTACTGCTTGGACGCAATTTCTGAAAATATCTGGGGAGGAGACAGGCTACAAAAACTCCTTAGACTGGAATCTCAACATATTATAGACTGTCAGACCAAGGCCCCTGGGAGATTACATTGTGGAGAAGAATTAACAGTACACTTAGGCAGTTGAATTACAATGAATCAGTAACAGAGTGCAGTGACCAATCTTGGATAGGTTAAACATACATATATGAACACAAAGGAAAAACCTAAAATGAATCTGTTATTTGCTCTGAATTTCCTACCGCAAATGATGATGTTTTAGTATTGGATAGACTGATTAGATCAATCTACCAAATGAATGTAATGATTGACCAATGTGCATTTTTTGAGATTGGATTTTGTAGGATTTTTGTTAACTATATAGTAACTTTCTTATACAGTGCAAAGAACAACACAGGGTGTCTTTGGGACATTTCAGTGCACTTGACTCTGGGGACTGAATAGGCAACCTGGGTGATTGCCATAGGCCGATCCACGGTGAGATCTCATCCCCTGCCTTCACGTAATAACATGAGAGAGGTTAAATGCCGATTCACGGCGACATCATATTGAGAGTAACGTTTTTCAATGTATAAATGTTTGCTCTAACTTTAAAACTGCCATAGATATATTGTGGTGATAATATCGATTTAGTGCTATGCCATTGCTTATTTACATGTACTAGCAACATGGCGCTCGCGTGCCTGTCCTCTCTCTATGTCTCAGATCTGGCCCCCGGACCTGCCCTGTCCCAGTGCGACGGGAGGCCCAGCTAAGAACTTGGGGGTCTGGTTCGGTCAGGATCTGAAGTTTGCGGATCACATAAAAAAACTGACCGGTACCTGCTTTGGCACCCTGCGAGCCTTGAGGAAATTTTTCCCTCTTTTGCCCAGGGTAGCCAAGGAGTCTGTTCTTCGAGCCCTGATTTTATCTCGGCTCGATTACGCTAATGCCTTATTCTGTGGCCTACCCGTGTATATGGTTCATCGGTTACAGGTGATTCAAAACGCTGCAGTACGCTTGCTTTACTCTCTCCCCAGGAGGTCGAGTGTGCGGAGTCACCTACGAAGTTTGCACTGGCTACCTATACCGCATCGAATCTTGTTTAAAATTCTTGTGTTGGCATTTAGAGCAGTCCATGGTCAGGGACCGTCCTATTTGCAGAAACGGTTTTCATTTTATACTCCTAACCGTGCCCTTCGATCGGCCAATCAATGCCTACTGGCCACTCCCAAATTCAAATATGCTCATTTGGGAGGCCAATCTATCTCAGTTAAGGCAGCTTCTGCTTGGAATGCTCTCCCCCTGTTCCTTAGAGCTGCGCCGACCATCACTGTTTTTAAGAAGGAACTCAAGACTCATCTGTTCAATGCCCCCCTCTAACAGCTCGCTTAGGCTCTGATACAGCACTCTTGTTGTCCAATCACTCACCGCGCCAGGATACCGCGTGGTAATAGAGCGCGCTATAAAAGTTTTAATAAACATAAACATAAACATGTCCCATACTTAACCTGTGTGCGCATTTGAAATAAAATGGCGCTCTGGCGCTCGTTGCGAAGTAACAACATTGAGGAAGGAAGCGTGGCTTCCGAAACGCGTCTGTGCGAGTAAAGTTGCTTTTTTGAATTGAAGATTCCCGTGTGTGCAGTCTTTATTTCCCACCCGGGACCGGGAGGGATCGAGCTTGAATATAGAGAGCGCGAGGCTCCAACGCGCTTGGACTGCACCCGCTGAAAAGAGTGCCTCGTACCTTGGGGCAGAGAGCGAGGATATATATATATATATATATATATATATATATATATATATATATATTACCAACTGGCGGTCGCCAGTAGGTATATATAGTTAGGACCAAGTTACCATAGGAAATTCAAAACATTCTATTGGGAATAACTTTGGCGCCGATTGAGGGATATGCCTGTAATTTTCCTTAAACTTGCCTCGCTGCGCTCCAGTCCTTCCCTGAAAGTTTCGGGGGGATTCGTATAGCGGGGGCTGAGAAAAAAGGGGGGTCCCAAAACATGATTTCCCTATGGTAATTTCCATAGGGACATTCTGACAAGGCTACAGCTCGAACGGCTGAATGGAATTACACTAGATTTGTCAAAATGGTAGGGACTGGTATGCAGCAGTGCCTTTTGGAAGAGTGAGATAGGGCAGAGAAAAACTATTAAATTCTATTAGAAGAGTCACTACTGTGTAAATCTCACACCAGAAATTGAAAACCAATTTCCTTACAAAACTACCTCAGACACTATAGTCACAAAATGGCTGTGTTTCCCTGGACAGTGTATAGCATCAAGCAAGAATTAGAAATATAAAGCACTGCATCTGATGTTGCTCTACTCAATCCATAAGTATAACAGAAAAACATTAAATAACTAACGGAAAACATTTTTCCTAATAACTTAAAGTGAACAACAGAGTTCTCCTTACAAATTAACTACTCACCTTCTAGAAAACTGTTGAACAGTAAATTCTGTCTCAATCTCACACCTCGGAAGTATACCTCAAACACTAGAATCTCAAAATGGCTGTGTTTCCCTCTCATTTCTCATTTATATTCACATACCAAGCCAATCACATTTTATCACACACAAAATCAAAACCAAAGTAACATTTTAATTGGTTCAAATTACCAACACTTGGAGTAGAAAGCATTATAAATCAATTAAATATTTTGTTTTAAGGTCACATGGTTGGACGTAAGCTTACGGAGCGCTTATGGAGCGTTTACGGAGCGCTTACGTAAGCTTGCGTTGCGTTTACGTTTTATTTACGGAGCGCTTACCTCATCTTATGATGTGCTTATGTGGTACGCACCCTCGTGAGATTTATAATTGTTTAAATAAAGTTATATATGTTGTTTAAAAGTTTAAAATAAACATGTTCTTTATTATCCCAGTTAATATGTTCCTTTATATTGTACAATGAATATGTAGATATAATGATTTAGCACCCTCGTGAGATTTATAATTGTTTAAATAAAGTTATATATGTTGTTTAAAAATTTTAAATAAACATGTTCTTTATTATCCCAGGTAATGTGTTCCTTTATATTGTTCAAATGAATACATAGATATAACGATTTACGGTTTATAAATCTTTTGGAGGTAAATAATGAATTTCTGTGTACATGCCATTGATTCCTATTGGCCTTAAGACTTATAGGAATCAATGGCAATTACCAAATCGTAAACACCGATTCGGTAAAATGACTGAATTATACAGAAGAGAAATTACCTACATCCGAATTACCTACTCTTAAATATTGAAGTGGTATGATTTGGTATTTATGAGTAGGTAAATCAAGAGTATGCACATCTGGACTATTGAGTTGTAACATATTTATATAGATATGTTACATTTCAGTGCTTTGAAAGAAATACAGTATACTATAGGTAAACACCTTATAGGTTTATGCTGTACGACATCCTTATAGTTTTGCACTTTGACATTCACTATGACAAACTTTTACATACAAACATAGAAATGTTGTTCTTTCTTTAACCAGTAGAGGTAGTTTTAAAAAGAACAGTTTTTTTGTTTGTTTTTGTTTTGCTGGAAAAACGTAGAAAAAATGAACTTTTTACACAAAACAATTGTTCAACAGGAACAAACTATGAAATTGAAAGAAAAAAATTATTTGCTGCATCTGTGGTTCCTGTTCTTCTGCAAAATTACTTCAATGGACTGTTGTTCGAAGGCTACTAATTTATTGCAATGTATGCATTGCATCATTACATTTTTCAGTTCTGGCTAAACGTTCGCCACCATTGAAGATGGCATTGGTGGTACTCCAGTTCTTGCTGTAGATGTACTAGAAGAAGAGTCCTGCTCCTGACATCTTTGCACCACAGCTCTACTCCAATTGTGGGTTCCAAATGAATATTTCTTATTAGGATTTCCTCTAGATAACACTGTGTCACAGATCTTGCAGGTGACCAGTGGTGCATTTACTTTCTTCTGAGGTTCTGGAAAGTTGAAAAACTTCCAGACTATGGACTCCTTTTTCTTACTTGGTTTTTCGAAGAGAGAGCAGGAAACCTGCTCTCTCTTCCAAAAACCAAAGACTAAAGGGCTAAAAGAAGCATCAGGAGGGGGTCCATGCAGCTCCCCTCTCCATTTTTTTAAGGAAAAAAAATAGGGGGCAAGCTCTGGGGGATGGGGTCCCCAGGGAAAAAAATAGAAAAAGAAGGGGGGGGCAACACAGCCCCCTTCTTAAAAAAAACAAAAAAAACACTGGCATCGCGCCGGAGGCCATGCCCCCTTCATGCAGCACTTTGCAAATGCTGGCGCGTTTGCAGAGGTGGAACTAGTTCCCCTTGAGTACTGGGGGTACCTGGGGCCAACTATCCCACCAGGATGCACCAGGGTGCTGTGTTGCAGTCTGGTGTTCTGAGGCCACACCCCTTTTTATACCTCTCTGCAACACGGCTCTGTAGCGGTGCTTACTAGAGGTAGCTGGTGGGCTAGTTGCGCCCCAGACACCCTCAGGATTCAAGGGGAGTTAATCCTCCAACTTAAATCGTGCCACAAGGTGTGTTTGCACAGTGGTGAAGGGAGGGGGTATGGCCTGAGTTCACATGTGTGCAAACACAACCTGTGGTGGGGTTTAAGTTGGGGAATTAATTTCTTGTCAATCCCACCAGGTACCTTCAGTAAGCACCACGGAGCTGCTTTGCAGAGTGTTGTAAAAAGGGGCGTGGTCTCTGAACATCTCTGTGCAATGCAGCCCCTGGTGCATACTGGAGGTATCTGGTGGGCTAGTTGGCCCCCAGGGACACACAGGATAGAGGAGGAATTAATTTTCAAACTTAAAACGCGCCCCAAAGGGCATGTTTGCAGACATGTCACTTCAGGCCACGCACCCTTCCTTCATCAGTTTGCAACCGTGCCCCGTGGTGCGTTTTAAGTTGGGGAAATAATTCTCTTTCAATTCTGAGGGTCCCGGAGGGCCAAATAGCCCAACAGGTATCTCCAGTATGCGCCAGGGAGCTGCGTTGCCGACAGGTGTTTAGAGGCCACGTCCTTTTTTACACCTCTCTGCAACGCAGCTCTGTGGTGCTTACTGGAGGTACCTATTGGGCTAGATTGACCCTAGGGATCGTTAGGATTGAAGGGGACTTAATCTCTCAACTTAGAACAGTGACAGGGCGCGTTTACACAGTGGTGAAGGGAGGGGACGGAGCCTGACCTGATGTGTGCAAACAGGCCCTGTGGCGCGCTTGAGTTGGGAAAAAATTCTACTTCAAACCTGAGGGACCATGGGGGCCAAGTAGTCCACCAGGTGCTTCCAGGAGGCGCCACTGTGCTGCGTTACAGAGAGGTGGTGCATGCCATGCCCCTTGTTACATCTCTCTGCTACGCAGCTCTGTGGTGCTTACTGGATGTACTACGAATTCCCATTTACTCACCTGTTATCAGGAAATACCTCAGTGCTGCATATTTGAGCCCAGTACTGATCCTCAGATGTAATTCTAACCATACTTACTAGTAACTTGAATTTCCTTCCATGGCTAACATTGACTGGTTTCACTTGATAATTCTTCTGAGTGTGGAGTTTTGGAACTATTCACCTAAAATCATCCGAACAACGAATTCCAATTTAGTCACCTGTTATCTGGAGAGAACCCAGTGCTGCATCTTTTAGCCTAGCACTGACCCTGAAAAGTAATTCTAACCGTACTTACCAGTAACTTATATTTCCTTCCATAGGAATCCATTGTCTGGTTTTCATCAGAAAAGTTTTTAAGTGTCTATTTGCACAAACTAAATATACTCCTTAAAAATCGCCTGTATGATTTATATGCATTCTTTCAACTGTTTACAGGAGATGCACCAGTGCTGGATCCAGGATCCACCACTGAGTAAGAAAAAGTAATGATAACACTGCTTACCTGCTAAGTGAATTTCCTTCCATAGGATAACATTGAGTGGTTTTACTTGGAAATTCTTCCAAGTATGGAATTTTGGAACGTTAAAATATTCCTCTAAAATCAGCCAATGTACGAATTCCAAATTACTCACCTGTTATCAGGATCGACCTTAGTGCTACATCTTTCAGGCCACTACTGATCCTGAATAGTAATTCTAACCATACTTACAGTAACTTGAATTTCATTCCATAGACTAACATTGCCTGGTTTCACTTGGAAATTCTTCTAATTGTGGAGTTTTGGAACTTTAAAATAATCCTCTAAAATCAGCCGAACTACTAATTCCAATTTACTCACCTGTTATCAGGAGAGACCTCGGTGCTGCATCTTTCAGCCCACTATTAATCCTAAAAAATAATTCTAACCATACTTACAGTAACTTGAATTTCCTTCTGTAGGCTAATATTGACTGGTTTCACTTGGAAATTCTTCTAAGTGTGGAGTTTTGGAACTTTAAAATATTCCTCTGAAATCAGCCAAACTACGAATTCCGATTTACTTACCTGTTATCAGGAGAGACCTCAGTGCTGCATCTTTCAGCCCAGTACTGATCCAGAAAAGTAATTTTAACCGTAATTACCAGTAACATGAATTTCCTTCCATGGGATATCATTGCCTGCTATATAAAAGATATATAAATTAAAAAAAATATAAAATAATAATAAAATATTACAATTTGAATATTTAAAAAAAAATGGGGGGTGTGGCCAAGATGGCGGAGTGAGGAGACGCTTTCGACCCGGCCCGGGCCCTGAGCCTTTAATATAGCTTGTTCTCCCCCCATTGGTGAGAAACCGGGTGGGGAAGGTGCGGGAACGGCTCGGGCTGTACCAGAGCCGTGCTCTAGCCTCGGAGTGCTCAGGAATCGGCCCGGAACGCTGGACAATGCAGAGACCAGACGCAAGGGAGAAATGGCGTCCTGGCTGCGGCTGTCCTGAGCTCCTTCCCTGAAGCACGTAGAAGCAGGCGGTGGTACGGCGGAGGGCGCCACACTGAGCGCCGTAACGAGACCTGCGATCTGGAAAGGGGACATGCTGCTGCCGGAGACGACGCGCCCCTAGCTGCTGATCCCTATCAAATTGAGGCTGCGGCTTCGGCCTAGCTGATCGGAGGCCCACGAGCCGGAAGGGCGGGGTCACTGGACGCATAGGCAGCGACGGTGTTGCAGCGACGAGATGGGAATCGGGACCCTCTTGCTGTTGTGAAGGAGTCCGCATCTGGCCGGCTAGTGACTGACTTTGAGACGGGCTGGGTGACGCCCATAGCTGATACCCTCGGTGGAGGGGGAACAATGGCCTACAGGATCACCCGGAGGTGCCATTTTGGCTCTCGGTAATGATGAAGCACCGGATGGCGTAGAGTTGAGCCTGTGAGACCTACGTCGGGGATGATCGCTTCACCGTAGCTCACTGGGCAGTGACCGAGGAACGAAACGGGCCAGAAGACCCGGTTTGCACGGGAGGGACCGACCTTTTGCCCCTGGTTGTAGCGAAACCAGAAGCGACAGCACCCAGCCGTTGTAGTCGCCCCTTGGACGAGGAGGGTCCCGGAGAAACGACACAAGGCGGAGCCCTTCTAGCCGGACGAGGCGAGAGGAGTTGCTGTCCCGGAGCCCCGGTGCCCAGCCGACGAGGTGCCAGCTCTTGGCTAGGTGGCCTGGACGACAGAATGACGAGTCAGAAGGGCAATAAACGAGGCGACCGCACGCTTCCCGAGATGCTTGGAAGGTCTCAAACCAGGGGCGACCGGAGCCAGCCGTCCCCGAACGCAGCGAGTGGCTCCAATGCAACGGGCGGCAGTGAGCCCCCAGTCACTCGGTCCTTTCTGGAGTCGCTTTTTGGGACGCTGAGAGACGACTTCCAGGCGTTGAAGCAAGAGGTGGCTGGGGAGGTTCGTGAGATCCGGAGAGAAGTGGTCACGTAGATGGCTCTGCTCAGAGGCAGGACGAGGAGATCACGCAACTACAACAGGAGGTACTGCGTTTGAGGGACCAACAGTTGGACCTCCAGGCCCACAACGAAGACTTGGAGAACCGTTCTAGACGGAATAACATCAGGGTCCGGGGAGTACCATCCACGGAAGAGGGGACGGATGTGGTGGAATATCTAAGGGATCTCTTCAGAGACATCTTGGGCAAAGCAGCGGACTTTCCAGAGCGGATTGACAGAGCTCATCGAGTGGGGCCTCGTAGGCGTGCCTCGGGCCCACCGCCGGATATACTTGCGTTTCTCCCTGACTTTCCCCTGAAAGAAAGAATCATGGCGGAGGCCAGGAAAAAATCCTCGCTGACGTTTAGAGGACACCCTGTAGCCTTGTATCAAGATCTGTCCGTCATCACCCTCCAGAAGAGGAAAGCGTTTAAAATTGCAACAGACTTCTTGAAACAACATGAAATGCCATACTCCTGGGGCCACCCTTTCAGACTTATTTTCCGTTGGAACGGAGTGCTACATCAACTGAGGTCCCTACAGGACACGTGCAAGGTGTTGGGGATCACCGCGGAAGAGGAGGCCTCCGCCACACCCCGCAGGAGACGCAACTCTGGGGACGGCTGGCACAGGGTTTCGAGACGCAGAACATCAGCGGCATCCCAACGTCCGAGTTCGCCTACCATCAGGGCTGAAATGGCGAGTGCTATTCAAGAAGCTTCCAGAGACGCACTGGTGCACGATGGAGTCGCACTAACAGCGTAAGACTGCTCCGGGGGGAGAACGACTTTGCGTTTCTGTTTTTGCCGGCTTAGTGCCATGAAGGGTTGGGGGGGGCAGAGGGGGGAAGGATGTGGCTGGACGTCCACTACAATAGGTTTCCACGGACTTGTCCGGACAGGACATGGCTGGGACAATTTGTTTGAAGAAGTTGGGGAGTTTTGGGGGTGGGGGGGAGGGAGGGGAGGGAGTTGGGGGTCCGAACAGGGCAAGGGAGGAAGGGGAGTTGGGGAGTTGAGGGAACGGCGGGTCGGGAGTTGGGCAGGGGAGGGGGGAGTGCAATCCGTTCAGTGTTCTTGATCTTTTCACAATGGTCTACTGGGGAGACACAGTTGGTTGAAGCTCATAGGTTCCCCCTACACTCGGGACCTACTGCATGTCACATTCTGTCTTGATTCTAGATGGCAACTCTTAAGGTGGTAACCCTTAATGTTAAGGGACTTAATAACTCTGTTAAACGGAGGGCGATTCTATCCCTGCTAGAGAAAACACAAGCGGACATTTGTCTTCTACAGGAGACTCATTTGCTTGCACGAGATTGCCACAGGTTGAGATCCCGCAAATTTCCCACACAGCTTTTTTCCTCGTCTAACACTAAGACGGCGGGGGTGGCGATCCTAGTGTCGAGCTCCTTTAGAGGAGAGGTCCTCCACAAGTTTGAAGAACATAAAGGGAGACTATTAGCACACAGATTCAAGTTGGGGGCCTTGACATTTACCATTGGTTTGATTTACTGCCCGAATGAGCGTCAGGATAGCTTTTTTCAATCGGCCTTGGTGGACATAATAGCATCTCCAGACAGGCACATCATTTTGGGTGGGGACTTAAATATGGTGGCAGACTCCACTATAGATAGGTCGGCACAGCGCTCTCCACAGACAGGGGAAATGTCACAAACAATTAAATCCCAACTTGTGGACCTAGATCTTCATGACCTTTGGCGCCACCTGCACCCTGCAGACCGAGATTACTCCTTTAACTCTCATGCACACAAAACCTACGCGAGGCTGGATCACCTCATAGTTACCGGTCCGGTACGTGATTTAGCTACGGCTTCGGAGGTGGGGGTCTTATCTCTATCGGATCACGCACCGGTCTCAGGGAGCTTCTCTCTGCCAGTCGACCGGGCCCCCCAGGGGGTCTGGCGCCTTCGAGACGCTCTGTTACACAGGAAGTCTGTGGTGGAAAGGATTACGGAGGTGATCAGGGACTTCCAGACGCATAATGATAACGCAGATACCTCGGCGGCGACGCAATGGGCCGCTCTTAAAGCAGTGGTCAGAGGGGAATTTATTGCGATCTCCTCAGCAGAAAACAGGGACCGGAGGCAGAAGCGAGACGAGCTCACCCAAAAGGTAAAGGAATTGGAGGACGTGCACCGCCGTACGGGGGCTCCTAGGATTTGGAAACAGCTGAAGGCGGCGAGAAAGCTCCTGTCGTCCTTAGACATGGACAGAGCTGAATACGCTGCACTTTGACTGAAACACGCGTATTACACGGGAGGAGACAGGTGTGGTCGCCTATTGGTGAATAAGCTCAGGGTGGCCAATGAACGACATCGGGTAAAGGAAATTGCGACTGAGACTGTCGGACTAGTCACGGGGGACGAACAGATTGCCGAGGCCTTCCGCCGTTTCTATGTGGATCTGTACGCCGGGGAGGATCTGCGGGATCAGGAGTCGGAGGACTACCTGGACTCGGTCACACTTCCATTCCTAGAACAGTCGCAGACGGAATTTCTTGAAAGGGAGATACGGGTCGAGGAAGTGGTTGCTGCCATTTCCAGGCTTAAGCATGGGAAGGCCCCAGGCCCGGACGGCTATACGGCGCTCTTCTACAGGACGTTCAGTGACAAGTTGGCCCCCATTCTAACTAAATTGTTTAATTCATTCTCTGAGCCGGGGGCAATCTCTCCGGACCTCCTACAGGCCTCGATCTCGGTTATCCCTAAGCCAGGGAAGGATCGGACTCAATGCGGCTCGTACCGCCCGATCTCCCTCTTGAACGTGGACTTGAAACTGTACACGGGTATCCTGGCGGCGCGCTTGGCTCCCCACTTGCCGGGCCTGCTGGAACCGGATAAGGCTGGCTTTGTCCACGGAAGGCAGACGGTGGACAACACCAAGAGAGTGGTGCACGTTCTGGAGAAGGCCTCCTGGATTCCGGGAGAAAGGATGCTCCTCTCGGTGGATGCCGAAAAGGCGTTTGACCGTGTGCACTGGCCTTATCTGGAGCGGGTTATGATGAGAATGGGGATAGGTGAAATATTTCAGACCCTGGTCTTTAATTGTTACAGGTTCCCGTCGGCGGTGGTGCGGGTGAATGGCTATGGCTCTCGGAGGTTTGGCATAGAGCGTGGTACTAGACAGGGCTGCCCCCTGTCCCCGCTCCTTTTCGACTTATATATGGAGCCACTCGCTTAGAGGCTCCGACAGAATGCGGATGCTACCGGAGTGAAGATGGGGGAATATGTCCACACAGTCAGTCTCTACGCGGATGATGTGATCTTGACCTTGGAGGAACTGAGACGCGCATTGCCCGCATGTATCGGTGAGTTGGAGGCTTTCTTGCGGGTGGCTGGTTTCAAGATGAATATGGGCAAATCAACAGCACTGGATATCTCCTTGAATCCCGCAACACGGCGAGAGTTGCAGGACCTTTTCCCCATGCATTGGTCAGCTCACCAGGTCCAGTACTTGGGCATACTGTTGGGACCCACGTTGCAGGCCATGGTAACAGCCAATTATACGGCCTTGACTAGGAAGATTAAGGAGGAATTGGGGAGATGGGGCAAAGGGTTGATATCGTGGCTAGGGAGAGTGGCGGCGGTTAAAATGACTGTCCTCCCTCAGATACTGTACCTATTCCGGGCCCTGCCGCTCCATCCACCTAAGGGCTGGTTTCAACAGACTCAATCGATCCTATCCCGTTTTATTTGGCAAGGCCGCAAGCCACGGATGAGACGAGTTCTCTCCATGTTGGTCCCTACAGGACACGTGCGAGGTTTGATATGTGGTTGAATGGAGCCGATGGGAGTCGGACAAGCACTGGTTATTTCAAGATCAGGCGGTGGCGGGTCGCCCTTTACAGGAGTGCCCTTTTTGCGCAGGGCTCATCGCCCTCCGAATCTTTATGCGTCTTTTGTAACAAGGGTCCCGCTGAGGGTGTGGGACGCTACTAGCACGGCGTACGAGCTTACCACATTCCCTTCCCCGTTTACTCCTATTGCGGACAACCCGGACTTTACACCAGGGGTTGCTCAGGGAGCTTTCGCGCACTGGCGGGCCGCTGGATGTAGGGCACTTTTCCACGTGTACGGGCCAGATGGAGTTCTCCCTTTCCAAGCGCTTAAGGAGGAGTATGGCTTGGCTGAGACGGACAGGATGCGTTACTGGCAGGTGCGACACTGGGCTTTGCAGCCGCAGGTACGCGAGCTGCCAGATAGGAAACTATTGCCGTACGAGAGGTGGCAAGTGACGCGTGCTTCGAATGCTAAGCTCATCACAGATCTATATAAATTACTGCAGCCCTCCCCCTTTCACTTTCATAATCCAGGTAGGGAACGCTGGAACAGAGAGCTGGGTAGAACGTTGAGCCACAAAGAATGGGACCAGATCTCATATCGCGCACGGCATTCTGCATATCATGTATGGCTTACTGAAACTTTCCCTAAAGTGTCTACATATTGGTACTACACCCCGGAGCGATTGCACGAGATGGACAGGCATATTGATAATACATGCTGGCGAGGATGTGGGCACCCGGGCACATTGACACACATCATGTGGGAGTGCCCAGTACTGAGCCTTTATTGGAAGGAGGTGCTAGATGAGGTCACACTCGGTTTGAAATAGAGTTACCCCGCTTCCCGGCATATGTCCTGTTGGGCTTGCCCAACGGGCTGATGTATCCGTTGAAATCCCGTAGGGGCAGACAAATTGCTATAGCATTGGGCTCCGTCGTTCAGAATATCCTAATCCACTGGCGGACCACCACTGTTCCATCTATCACGGGCTGGTTGCATAGGCTGTGGCACGTTCTGGGTATGGAAAAACTGTCACTGATGATGGTCGGGGAGGTGGAGCAATTTGGGGAGTTGTGGCAGCCCTTCTACGCATTGTTGGCTACTGAATTCAGGGAACTGACCTGTCCGAGGTACTTGAGGCTCTTGAGATTGACACCACCGCTAGAGTTCACTGCACAATAATCGTGGGTTGGATGAGGTTTGGGGGTAGTGGGGGGGGCTAACCGCCGTGGGTTTGGCTACAGACGGGACACTGGACGGGGGTGTTGGGAGGGTGTTGGGGAACGAGAAGGGGGTGGGGGGAGTTGGGGGGGAACTGTTTTCTTTCAAAAGGGAGGGCACGGACACTTTTTTTCTACCTCAGGGTGTTACTGTATGTAATGTTGATGGGAGAGGAGCCCACATAGCCTATACTGCTCTTGCGGGACATGTAGCATTTACTTGAAGATGGGCTCCCGGGACTGCAGCACCCTGCCATTGCTTGAATGTTATTCCTTTTGTTCTGTGTACCCTTTCAATAAAATACTTTAAACATAAAAAAAATGTTTTCAATTTATATAAACAATATGTAATGTTATTTAAAAAATAAAATATCTA
>NW_028246041.1:0-106456 GCF_964263255.1 Lissotriton vulgaris | reverse complement strand
CCACCCCAGTTCATATCAGGACCATAGTGAACACAATAGAGACCGCTCCCAGCTGTAGACCAAATAAAATTTACAGTGAGGTGCCTAGTGATAATGAGGCATCTCACAAAAAGTGATAGACTGGCATCACACACCACCAGGTGTCATGCTTCATCATCTGCCAGTCCTCGCCCTCCAGAAACCGCATTTGGTGGAGGGCGGGCATGCACCTGGAGACAGGGATGCACTTCTAAGTGAGTGGGGGCCCAAAAAGTGAAAATTAAAAGGCCATCACAGTACACCCATAAATCCTTTATTCAAAGGGAGAATGTATGTATGTATGTATGTATAGCATATTTATGTAGCGCAAAAACTGTCACCCAAAGGGTATCCTGGCGCTTTGACTTTGACCAACCATACACGATGTTATACTGTCTCGATCTTTAATCGAGACCTGGGGAAGAGGTGTGTTTTTAATCCTTTTTTAAAGGAGGAGAAATCCTCCTTACTTCTCAAGCGCAAGGGTAGAGCATTCCACAGCTTAGCTGCGGCGAATCTGAAAGAGCGTCCGCCCATCCGAGTCCTCACAATTTTAGGGATTATCACCACCGAGCTGATGAAGAGCGAAGGGGTCTGGTAGGAATATACCTGGAGAACATCGCCTGCAGTGAAGATGGCCCCTGGCCATGGAGGGCCCTAAAAACAAGACATAGTGCTTTAAAATCAATACGCTGGGCGATTGGAAACCAATGAAGATCCATGAGCGCCAAAGAAGAAGAATCAAGACGCCGTCTAGAAAGAGCCAGCTTAGCAGCCATATTCTGCACTCGCTGCAATTCACCCACTAGGATAGCTGGCGCACCCAGACGTAGCACGTTGCAGTAGTCAAGCCTGCTTAAAATGGGGTTAAAATGCCTGTGTGGGGTTAAAATGGAAAGTGCGGTGAGTAAGGATCCTATTATCCCGTCACCGCTCTGAAATTATTTTAAAAAGGTAGGTCAGCAGGTTTCTGTCAGTTGTCCCTATGGGTACGTGGCTTTCGTCAGGACCATAAAGAGGGGGATCCAATCTTACCAAATGTTGTTGGTAGTACCACTGTGTGGGTATGATCACTAATCACTCTCCACTGACTGGGTCCGTTAACCTATAACAAGAGAATAAAGCATTTATATTCAATAAAGTTTGTTCTCAGAATTCATGAATGCATTCATCCATATTCTAAATTAATATTGTGGATTACAATTCAATAAAGAAGAAAATAATATATACGCCAGAAATCAGTAATTATGCTGAAAACTGGGCTGACTTCTATGTCATATATCTTACCCTTCAAGAAGGACGACTTGCCCCATGGAAGGCGGGAGTTTTCAGAAAGTCCCTGTGGTCCACTATGCTAAAGAAATAAGACGAGATGTAATATATACAGGTCTACAGGTATCTAGACAGTCGAAATGCCATTATCAACTGTCGAGCCATTAGAAAAACAGAGTTTCAAGACTTACTGAAAGGAGGAACATTTTCTGTCTGATCACCTACAGCGTGCATCTCTCCACCTCCCCGGCGATGCAGTGAGCCCATGGCTGGCGGTTTTTATAGGCACGCCCCAGATCAGTAAAATCGTTTAAGGGGCCATAGCTGATCGTACACAGGTTTCAGCTGGATAAGCGCGTGTTAATGACGCCAGGTTTCCTCTGTCTGCAAGAGGGCCCTCCTGGGGGCTTATCTCATTGGTACACATGCCTGGGCGGGGGCGTGAGTAAAGTCCCAGCAGTGCAGAGACTCTATCGCATAAGGATGACACCTGATGGTATCCGGTGTCCCGCAATAGTTGCCTGGCGTGCCTGATGTTACATAATCAAAGCACTTAATTGGTTGAAAATGGCCGCGTGACTGGCGTGCCTAGTTATGCATATTCTAAGCACATGGTTGGTTCAAAAAGACCGCATGACATGTCATGTGCATGTTATATACGGAAATGTGGCCATGGAGATAGAGATAAAATGTTGCTCCTATGTAATTGGCTAAAAACCACGTGGGGTATCATACGTAGTCGGACTCACGCTTTCTGATTTGAGGGCTAATTATCGGTAGTGATTTTGTGAAAAATAGTAGTCGGGTGGGACTACAATAAAATTAACATTTCCATACACATAGTGCCGGTCTAGAGGGGAGGTGTAGTGATATGTGTTAGAACGTCGCCCGGTGTAGAGATTTATATATAGGTTATTGCCAGGACTGGTGAACTCCATTCAATCTATTGGGTATTTACCCTTGTAAATACATGTGTGTAGATGGTTGTTGGTATAAAAAAAGGAGGAGAGGTAAGAAGGACCCACTGCCACTCATATCCAGTGTGTTTATAGTCTAAGCCTATTATAGGCTAGAAGTTTTAAGTCCCCAATGATCTAGAGTATTACAGTCAGTATATATTAAATAATCACAGGGGTCTATTCGAACTGGATGGAATGTGATTATCTCCAACCTTGAGCTTATAGCCCAACCATCACTCAACCGCTGGGACTAAGAATTTGGATATTTTCCTTCAGGTTATTTGAAGCCAAGGTATGTCACCATTAAGGCCGTTTCTTGAGGTATTGAGTCTATACACCCATCGTTGTTCTCTTACATGAAGGGCATGTGAGAGGGTGTACCGACCAGATTCTCGGACCAGATGGAATCAGCTCCTAGGAGCCCCTCTAACCCGGCCGGAACGTACTCACCTCCCTCCTTAGAATGTATTTACAATGGGTATGGATATATGTATGTACATCTTATACCTAAGGATGGGAAAAATAGCAATAAACATGCATTGGTTTTCTACAATATCCTATTCACACCTATTGGTCTCGCGGCCACGTAGGCCCAGACTGGTCTACCCTAGGGCAGGTCTGATAATGTACCATTACACACTGATCATCAGTGCTCACCCGACGCACAATCCGGCGCGCCTACACACATGGGCCTGCAGACCCAGTGCTCTCATTAATATCCGACCTGCAATCTGGCAGATCTACACACCTCTCTATCTTAGGTGCTCTCACTTACACACGGCCCACAATCCGGCGAGCCTCCACACCGTCTCCCTCCGGTGCTCTCACTTACACACACGGCCCACAATCCGGCGAGCCTCCACACCGTCTCCCTCCGGTGCTCTCACTTACACACGGTCTGCAATCCGGCAGACATATACACACGCCATGTACCAATGACGATCACTTTCCTATGAACATTTAAGGATGAAGTCTTTGGTTATCTACTCGGGATAAAACTACGATAATAGAAATTGATATGGCCAAATTATAATATGTACCTTCTGCTCCTGACATCAAATGTTCCCTCTCTCCCTACTTGCTCAGTCATTCCTTACCGGATCGGGATTCGCATCCGTTCATGCAAACAATGTCTAACTAGAAGCTCAGGTTACCCTGATTGAACAAGAATACAAGGCACATGTTGGTTCACTAAGAACTGGGGTGTTTTTTTTTTATTACAACAAAAATAAACACAATACTACACAATGTATATACTGTAAAGAAAAGTAAAGGTTAGAATGCGCGCTTAACAAGGAAAAGGGCAGAGATCACCTTATTAATGTGAAGTCGGGGCTCGGCAGTCATCTAGGTTCCCTTCTCGTCTCTGTGTCTTGGCTCGTCTCGGAATCACATCTCAGCAGTCACGGCTACACGTCTGCACCGCTATGCTCAATCTCCTCTGCTTCCCTCCAAGTCACTGGAACCTTGCTGGCTATTAGCTACCGTCTCTCTCTCTCTCTCTGTTTCTGTGCGCTCCGCGCTATTTCTCCTTCAGTCTTTCTTAGAGAGTCTCGGTTTCAGAATCTTTTCTCGGACTTCAAAATGGCGATTGTCTGCTCTGGAAATAATTAATGGCATAGATGCTAACGGCTAGCTGCCGCCTACAGACTGACTGACTCATTGCCTAACACTTTCGCTAATATCAAAACCTGCCCCTTCATGGAAAGTTACGGCCAGTAACCTGCCGCCCACCAAATTCTTGTACCTCCCCGTACCCAAGGGCACGTTCCCAGCCGGCCGGCCTGGAGTTGTGTCTTTGGAGTGGAGAAAAATACAGTCTTTCGATAAGGGCCAGCCTGAACCGGTTCTCTCCAAGCGAACAACACCTTAAAACTAAAACATTACACTTGACCTAGAAAGCCTCTCGAACTACCAGGCAGAGAGCAAGATGGAGTCTGTCCGTTTAAGGCCTACAAGGCCCAAAATACGCATAACTCCACAGAAGATGTACTAATACTCTTACAAAAGGATGGATCATCACTAATACTTATATATCTATCCCCTAGCTTAAGTTTATAAGCCCTGATCTAAAGAAAAGGGTACGAAAATGCACTACTGTGCCTCATGGATAGGTCTTACTTATAGTCCTAATCCCTATACTTTAAGGGTAATAGGCTGGAGTCATTCTCCATCATCTTCCCTCTCAAAAGAGGGTCGAAAAAGTCGGTTATCACACTTCACCCTTGACTTCAGTCTATTAGCCATATCTTATATCGAACTAACATCAGTGGAAGAGTAATAAGAAACAAAATTAACTGACCTATTTCTCCTACCAAAGCTACAAAATTGTAATAGAGAAGGAATGCACTGAATAAAGCAACAAATAGCTATCAAAGCGCAAATAAAAATAATGACACCCCCTAAAATCTGTCGTAAAAAATGTAAGTCAGGCAACCAGTTAAAGAGCCAGTCAAGCCAGCCCTGGTCGATATGTTGTCTTATTTCTGTAGTCAAGTCATGAAGTTTGTCAATATGGGCCTGAATTGATTTAGAATGGTCGGACAAATTAAAACAGCAAAGACCTTCAAAGTCAGAACAATCGTGTCCATGCTTCAACAGAAGGTAATCAATCGCAGCGCGATTTTGCAAAATGGCTCTACGTTCACCCTGGGCATCTAATAACAGGTCAAATAATACAGTAGAAGTTTGATTAATGGATTTAACCATCCAGCAGGCCATCTTGCCAATTGTTTTGGCATTATAAACTGCTAGCGCCGGGACAACAATAATAGAAAAAGCTAATCCAAGGTATTCTGATTTAGAGTAAAGGTGAACAGAGGAATCACAATCTTCATGTAATGACATAGAGTCTCGTATTATACAAGAATGGGAACCAGGGTGTGAGGAAAACATCAACAAACTTAATCTAGTAATGGCACATGGACCTCCAGAAATATTAGCGGGAATATAGGGCCAGGAGGAGTTTCCACAGGAAAACAACCACCCAGAGGGCAGCAACATAGAACGATAATAACTAGGGGCAACTAATAAACGTTTACATGTCATATTATTTTTCACGGAAACACATGAATTCGGAAGTCTCTTTAAACACAGCAATTGTTGATGAGCTGAAAAGGAAGTGGCAGCCTGAATTTTTAATTTGATGCATTCGGTGATAGCCTTGGGGTCACATGTTAGAATAAAACATAAATCACCCTGCGTAATATTATAGGTCGTTATTTGGGAATGCATAGGGGAATCAGAATCAGGAAGAACAGTACATAAAGGGCAAAACTCATGGGCCGCAAAGTCGCCCAGAATAATATTGGGTCGGGCACTTGAAATATTGAAAATATGTCGCAAAGTCTCAGTAGATGCAGGGACAGCAACCAAGCAGGTCGCCAAGATATCAGTCACAGACCTCATGGGAGTGAGGCAAAAATGCGGAGAGTTAGTAACCCGTTTAGCAAGGGTAATCCAGAAATTCGACGACGAATACCATGCAGCGAAGGATCGTGGAACTCGTGTTCTCCAATCAACCGAAGTCGGTGGGTCCTCTCCACTCCCGGCGTAGCAGACCAAAAGGAGTCCAACGCCGGCACATCCTGCAGCAGCAGTCCAGAGAATGACCTGAAAGAATACAAACAGAGGCCTTAATCATTCTCGTAAGTAACATTTGTCAGCTGGGACAGCTTCCCAGCTATCTTTCCCTGGTTTCATCACCAAAATGGTGTTGTCATGACCGGTCGCAATAACTTCAGCCTGTTCAGGGGGATGTTTAGGCGATTGCACCCATATTTTGGCACCGGGATTATCGGTGGAACCGAATCCTTTTTGGCCTCGTACTGTCAGCAAAGTTGGGGCAGAGCCTCTCTTAATCTCACCACTGAAGACAGGCATAATGAGTAACTGAGCAACACGGTCAGATTTTTTGATCGATAAATCAATTTCACTGCTATTAAGCAGAAGAACCTTAATCTCTCCCTGATAGTCACTGTCAATTACTCCTCCGAGAACTTGAATACCTTTCATGGCAAGGCCCGATCTAGGGGCAATAAGTCCAAAACTACCGGCTGGTATACAGACACCAACGCCGGTTTCAACAATAATTCGGTCTCTGCCTTTCAGGATCGCATCATTCATAGCATGCAGGTCCAAGCCTGCGGAACCTGGGGTCGCTCTGCATGGAGCTAAAGCTCCGGGGGTAATTTCCCAGTACATAACAGTAGCGGACGTGGAATTGGGTTTTGCATCAACAGTTGGAGGAAATAAACGCATTAAAGGAGATTCAGCATGTAACAAAGGGCGATTATTTAGAATCATCAATGCCTGGAGCAAAAAATCTCTCCAGTTTTTGTAATGGTCATCAGTCAATTTACGCAGTTGTTCTTTTAACAAACCATTCATACGCTCAATGAGGCCCGAGGCCTGTGGATAATATGGAATATGAAAAATCTATTCAATGTTATTTTCCACACAGAATTCTTGCACCAATCTTCCACGAAAATGGGATGCATTATCCGATTGAATTTGGAATGGAACACCATAATACAAAATAAGCAATTCCAGAGTCTTTATGGTATTCACTTGGGTGGCTTGTTTGCAAGGGAAAGCGACCAATAGGCCACTAAAAGTATCAACCGCTGTGCAAATATATTGACAATTTTTGCTCATAGGGAGCGGGCCAATATAATCAATTTGCCAAATTTGGGCGGGCATTCTTCCTCGATGTAAATGGCCTTTAACAATATGAGGCACTGTTCTTTTTCTATAATGCTGACAGATAGGACAATGCAGAATGACATCTTTAATCAAATTTAAGGGAATATGAATCCCTCGATCGGAAGCCCACCTGCTAGTGGCTCTTTCTCCAAAATGTCCCGCTTTTTGGTGGGCCCATTTCGCCAATCCTGCCAAATCAGAATCCTGCATGTCCACCACTGCCTCAGAAATTTTAGACCTTTCATCTGCAATGTTATGAAAGAATTTGTCAAGGGAGTCAATCGGGGTATGAGCATCCACATGAAAGATTGTACCAGTACTCTGTGGGAGCAATTCCCACATTTCTTGCCATAATTCCTTACCCCACAGTTCTTTTGAATGCAATTCCCAATTATGAGAATGCCAAGTTGGTAACCAAACCGCCAGTCCATTAGCAGTGGACCAGGAATCAGTAAAAATATGACATGTGCCAGGTAGTTCCTGTTTCAAAACCTGGTAAACTGCATACAATTCAGCATATTGACTACTCTTTCCATCACCAGTTGTACTCAATAATTTTTGCGTGACCGGATTGAATGACACTGCTTTCCAATGCCGTTTCTCACCAATGAACTTCGCTGAACCATCCGTAAACCACACATGTTTTCTGTCCTCCGCGGACAAATCATCAAATGGCTTACCCCACCTAACAGGAGATTCCTGGACTACAGGCACAGAACAATCATTTCCAGTCTCATTCGATGGCGCCTGCGCCACTCGCTCATGCAACACAGCCACACCTTTCGGACCCACACGCGCTCTGTCCTGAATGTACCATTTCCATTTAATGATACTCGCCTCCTGAGCATGTCCAATTCGATGGGATTTCAGCGAACTCAAAACCCACTGCATGATAGGAATTTCAGGTCTCAAAATTACGGTATGACCCAACGTCAATTGCTCGGTATCCACCAGAGCCCAATAACAAGCAAGCAACTGTTTTTCAAAAGGTGTATAATGCTCACCAGCTTCAGGTAACTTTTTAGTCCAAAAACCCAATGGCACTTTTTGTCTGCCCTGCTTTTGCCACAGACTCCAATTGGCATACAGACCATCCACAGAAACATTCAAATCCACATCACCTTCGCCCACGGGCCACAAATCCAAAGCATACTGAATTGCTTCTTTCGCCAAATTAAAAGCATTTTGTTGTGGTTCACCCCACTCAAACGCATTCTTTTTACGGGTGACTCGGTACAAAGGAGCTAAAATCTGACTCAAATGGGGAATATGCTGACGCCAAAAACCAAACAGGCCAATAAAACATTGAGCCTCCTTTCTGTTCCTCGGAACAGCGAAATCCAAAATTTTACGCCTCACCTGCGGGATCACTTCTCTGTGCTCTTCATGCCAATTAATTCCTAAAAATTTAACATTCTGGGAAGGGCCCTGCAATTTATCAGCATTAATTTCCCAACCTTTTGCACGTAAACAGTCAAGAATCAGATCTAAATGTGATTGGACTTGGTCGTGCGTCTCACCTTGAATCAAAACGTCATCAATATAATGACACACCTGAATCTGGGGATGTACGGGCACTTCAGATAAATGTTCCGCCACCAGCCGGTGACAGATCGTAGGACTATGTACATAACCTTGAGGAAGACTCCTAAACGTCATTTGACGGCCATGCCAGGTAAAACTGAATTGCTCCTGACACTCGGGGGCAATTGGAATCGAAAAGAAAGCATTAGCAATATCAATGGACGCATACCATGTACCTGGATGCTTCTGAATTCTCTGAATCAAAGTAACCATGTCAGGCACAGCAACAGCCAAAGGCGGAGTGTGTTTGTTCAATTGTCGATAATCAACCGTCATGGGCCAAGAATTATCACTTTTGCGCACAGGCCACACGGGATTATTCCAAGCAGAAGTGATTGGAGTTATAACCCCTGCATCAATCAGATCCTGAATTGCGGCACTAATTTCTTCATGACCACCTGGAATTCGATATTGTTTCTGAGAAACAACTTTCGTAGCTTGGGGAATCTTAATGGGGGGCATCCGCAAACGACCAACCCGTACGGGTCTGGACGAAATGTAATGCTTCGTTCCAAATTGATAACAGCCATCATCAAGATGCAAAGTCATTCCTTTCAAAATGTCAATTCCAATTATATATTCCAGGAGAGGCACAACTAACACAGAATATTCTTTACGGGGAATTCGGCCAATTTTCATGTCAAGGGCAGTTTGCACTGCGGGAGTTTCCTTACCACCTAAACCAGTAATTGTAAAAAACTGTCCTTTGAATTTTTTCGATTTACCATGAATTAAAGTGGCCTCCGCCCCAGTATCCACCAATGCTCGGGCCCTTTGGATATTACGATGTTTCCAAAAAATGTCAATATCTACATAGGGTCTATTGTCTTTATGAGCCCACCTGCGTACCGGAGCTTGACCAATTTCCTAGTCATTTTTACCATGGTCAGCCAACCAAGACAAATCAGGATGATGTTTTCAACTTTTTTCGGAAGCAGAATATCCTGCTCATATCCATCTCTATTACGAAACGGATTAGTGTCATGTTCAAAGAATTGAGAATTACGGTCAGAAAGCTTGTGACGATCCTCCCGTCGTCTAACATCAGGGGAATAACTTCTCTCATCTCTGCGTCTATTAGAGACACGATCATCTCTTCCCCTGTCTCTCTCTCCCTCTCTCACCCTTACGCTCTCACGGCGGGGGGAAATATCACGTTCATAACGCCGGTCATCACGGCGATCAGCATCCACACGACGCCTCTCATCACCACTGTCATCAGATCCTCGGTCACAATCATTCTTACGTACACGACGGGCACCCTCCTTCCGATCCAGACCACGCTTACGAAACATGTCCCACAAGCGATTATTAGGTTCACCATCAATGTCCTCCCTTTTCACACCATCAGCCAAAAGTGCAAGAAACATATCACGTCTAGAAAATTTATAATCCCCAGCGGTACAACCTTCAGGTCGAGATTGCCTCTCAGGTTTAAACCATTCACCCAACTCACCAAGCTGACGAACAGATTCAAGCACCATAGACAAAGGATTGCCAGTTTGATTGATCAACAAAGTCATCATAACCTGCTTATAAGCAACAGGCGAAGAACGGATAATGCAATTACGCACAGAAGATGTTAAAAGACCATCCAACAATCTGTCAGACGTACTGAGAAAAATGGCAGTTTTCATTACTTCCTCTTTCAAACGTTGCGACGCATCGCGCAAAGTGTACCATGGCTTGTCATTGACAGACCAATCAGATTCAGTAGGATATTTATGGTTACAGCCATCGTTCGCAAGCTGGAGCAAGCTAATTTGGCCAGCACCATTATAATTTTGAAAATGATCTTGTACAGTAGAATCGGAACTCAAAGAGCAAAAACGTAAGCAATCACCAGCATCAAGCATAATACCGGCAGCACCTAGTTCATAAAGGCGCACCATCCAGGTAAGCAAAGTTTCACCGGGTCGTTGTCGAAATCGTTGTAAAATGTCACTAACCTCCTGTTGAGTAAAATCTTCAATACTATCCAAATGAATACCATTCGGCATACCAGGAGCCTGTTGTAATTTACGTCGAAACACAGGGTGAGTAGAAACCTCCGGAAGAGCCTCCGAGGAAGCCCGGTCCTTAGATTTAGAAGAACAATCAGAGCGTAATATGTCATCAGAATTGGTAGAGCGACCACGATCATCAGAAACGTCGTCTTTGTCACAAGAAGCAGATTTACAATCACGTCCGGTGCGAGAAGACTCGCGCTTGTCACCCTCCTCAGCCGAGGAGCCAGATTCGTTCGAGTCCCAGATATTACCCTCCCACTCATCAGGATTCCAATCCAGTCCGTCTTTTGCCACGACCAGACACACTTTCCGAGTAGACACACGACCACGGCGGTGCCTGTATTTATATTTCGCAATGCGCACCGCAGCCCTTTCGGCTATAGTCTGATAAGTCTCAAGTTTGTCGGCAAGCAACTTATTCTGACATCGCAAAAGAGTATGCGCATTCTGCACCTCAACAAACTTTTCTTCCATATCAACAAACCGCTTCTGCAATTTCAGAAACTTCTCAAGAAGCATCCTGTAAGCAGTCAGCACAATCCAACCTCTGCGTCCTAAAACAGGAAGCTCATCACCCTTCACTACTGGCGCTTTTTGCAAGCAAGAAACTACATCAGCAGGCTCCGCCTGCTCCAAACAAGAAGTCCAATTCTCACTCAAACCAGTAGAATCGGCCCACTCACGGGCCAAAGCCTCATAAGGCGTTGATTCCCAGCCGGGAATGTCAATCGGTAATTTGAAAGTAGATTTAGATTTCTTCGAGAACATGTTAGCACACAAAAAATATATACACAATTATAAACAAAGAAAAATACGTACGAGCCGAGCGCAAACCAACAAGATGAAAACAATACAGCGCACACAGGCTTCGTAAACAGTTCGTGACGCCAGATGTACCGACCAGATTCTCGGAGCAGATGGAATCAGCTCCTAGGAGCCCCTCTAACCCGGCCGGAACGTACTCACCTCCCTCCTTAGAATGTATTTACAATGGGTATGGATATATGTATGTACATCTTATACCTAAGGATGGGAAAAATAGCAATAAACATGCATTGGTTTTCTACAATATCCTATTCACACCTATTGGTCTCGCGGCCACGTAGGCCCAGACTGGTCTACCCTAGGGCAGGTCTGATAATGTACCATTACACACTGATCATCAGTGCTCACCCGACGCACAATCCGGCGCGCCTACACACATGGGCCTGCAGACCCAGTGCTCTCATTAATATCCGACCTGCAATCTGGCAGATCTACACACCTCTCTATCTTAGGTGCTCTCACTTACACACGGCCCACAATCCGGCGAGCCTTCACACCGTCTCCCTCCGGTGCTCTCACTTACACACACGGCCCACAATCCGGCGAGCCTCCACACCGTCTCCCTCCGGTGCTCTCACTTACACACGGTCTGCAATCCGGCAGATATATACACACGCCATGTACCAATGACGATCACTTTCCTATGAACATTTAAGGATGAAGTCTTTGGTTATCTACTCGGGATAAAACTACGATAATAGAAATTGATATGGCCAAATTATAATATGTACCTTCTGCTCCTGACATCAAATGTTCCCTCTCTCCCTACTTGCTCAGTCATTCCTTACCGGATCGGGATTCGCATCCGTTCATGCAAACAATGTCTAACTAGAAGCTCAGGTTACCCTGATTGAACAAGAATACAAGGCACATGTTGGTTCACTAAGAACTGGGGTGTTTTTTTTTTATTACAACAAAAATAAACACAATACTACACAATGTATATACTGTAAAGAAAAGTAAAGGTTAGAATGCGCGCTTAACAAGGAAAAGGGCAGAGATCACCTTATTAATGTGAAGTCGGGGCTCGGCAGTCATCTAGGTTCCCTTCTCGTCTCTGTGTCTTGGCTCGTCTCGGAATCACACCTCAGCAGTCAGGGGTACACGTCTGCACCGCTATGCTCAATCTCCTCTGCTTCCCTCCAAGTCACTGGAACCTTGCTGGCTATTAGCTACCGTCTCTCTCTCGCTCTCTGTTTCTGTGCGCTCCGCGCTATTTCTCCTTCAGTCTTTCTTAGAGAGTCTCGGTTTCAGAATCTTTTCTCGGACTTCAAAATGGCGATTGTCTGCTCTGGAAATAATTAATGGCATAGATGCTAACGGCTAGCTGCCGCCTACAGACTAACTGACTCATTGCCTAACACTTTTGCTAATATCAAAACCTGCCCCTTCATGGAAAGTTACGGCCAGTAACCTGCCGCCCACCAAATTCTTGTACCTCCCCGTACCAAGGGCACGTTCCCAGCCGGCCGGCCTGGAGTTGTGTCTTCGGAGTGGAGAAACATACAGTCTTTCGATAAGGGCCAGCCTGAACTGGTTCTCTCCAAGCGAACAACACCTTAAAACTAAAACATTACACTTGACCTAGAAAGCCTCTCGAACTACCAGGCAGAGAGCAAGATGGAGTCTGTCCCGTTTAAGGCCTACAAGGCCCAAAATACGCATAACTCCACAGAAGATGTACTAATACTCTTACAAAAGGATGGATCATCACTAATACTTATATATCTATCCCCTAGCTTAAGTTTATAAGCCCTGAACTAAAGAAAAGGGTACGAAAATGCACTAATGTGCCTCATGGATAGGTCTTACTTATAGTCCTAATCCCTATACTTTAAGGGTAATAGGCTGGAGTCATTCTCCATCATCTTCCCTCTCAAAAGAGGGTCGAAAAAGTCGGTTATCACAGAGGGTGGTTTCTCTTCTCTGTAGTACTTCAAGTACTGTCCACTTTAGATCACATTCTGTGTGATTCATCTCAAGGAAGTGTCTGGTTAACTTGGTATTGTCTTTCTTGCACCTGAAGGTGCTACGATGTTCATTGATACGGAGCTTGACTTTCCGCGTGGTCATACCAATATACATCTTCCTGCATGGACAAGTTAACATGTATATCACATTGTCGGTGTTGCAGTTACTGAAATTGTTTAGCACCCATGGTCTGTTAGTGCCTATATCAACTTCTTTCATCATATTGGTGAATTGGAATGCCACACAGTCACCGAAAGGTTAATGACCCCCAGGTCGTTGGTGACCCCAAAATGTTAGTTGGTTTTCTCTTTCTTTTGTTACATTTTTTGTATGCACTAGTTCATCCTTAATATTGCAACTCCTTTTGAAAGCAAAGAGTGGTTGTGCCCATTCTCTCTGGTTTGTATTTAAGATATGCCACTTCTTCCTGATGATATTTTGAACCCTGTTTGAAGCCGGGGTAAAAGTTGTCACACACACAAGTCTGTCTGCTTTTTCTTTATGTACAGTTTCCAAAAGAGATTCACGATGGTTATTCTTTGCTCTTTTCTTGGCTTTAGTGAACAGTTTTTTTGGATAGTGTCTAGCCAAAAGTTTCTTCTCTACATCCGCTGCTTGTGTATCATAGTATGTTATTTCTGAGCAATTCCTTTGTATCCTCAGAAATTGACCCACAGGAAAGTTTTGTCTCAATGATTTTGGATGATAGCTTTCAAACAATAACAGACTATTCTTATCTGTTGGTTTGTTGTGGACTTTGGTCCGTATCCCATCCGGGGTAAGGTCAATGTCTAAATCCAGGAAAATTGCATGATTTTTATCTATTTTGTGTGTAAATTTCAAATGTGGGTCGATGTTATTGACCCACTCCACAAACAGAAGTGCTTCCGAAATTGTGCCATTCCATACTATAAGGACATCGTCTATGAACCTTTTCCAGGTTTTCAGTTTAGTGAAAAATGGATTGACATCTGTGAAAATATTATCTACCTCGAATTGATAGACGTAAAGACACGCCAGACTGGGAGAAAATGTGCTCCCCATCGACGTGCCTTGTATTTGATGGTATATCACGTCATCAAATTCGAAATATTCTCTGTAAGCGCTATTTCTGCGCACTCCATCACAAATTGCTGCGGTGTAATGAAGTTCCATTCTTGTTCCAAAAGTATTTGTTCAACCACCTTCAGTGTGCGTCTTTGAGGAATACTTGTATAAAGTGCCTCTATGTCCATAGTGATGAAGATATCTTCATCATGGCTGATGTCCATATCACGAAGGTGGCAGAGAACATCTTTCGTATCTCGAAGGTAAGATCTTGATGTTTGAACTATTGGTCTAAGAAACCAATTGCAAAACTGTGATAAAGGTTCTAACACAGAGTCAATGCCAGAGACGATTGGTCTGCCAGGTGGTGGAAACTTATTTTTATGTATTTTTGGCAAAGTTTAAAACCTCATATCAGGACCAAAAGGCAGCTTAAAGATCTGTTCCTCAAGAGCACTCTCCCAAATGGATAGAGTGCCACTAAAACTCATTAGTGTGCACACTCTGGCACAATGACACTTTGAAACTAAGTCCTCTACCTCATGCCTAGCCCGGATCCTTCCCACTATCCCCTCGTTCAGAAGGATGCCCGGCTTGAAATACGGTGCTCTCTACTATAAGACTATGCAACTTCAAGGCTTCTAGCATCACTCAATCGTGCTAAGTCCCCCTCTGCACCTTGAGGCTTTTGTGTTGTGACCACTGCAATAACATCTGTTTGTTTTAACATTGTTATACTATTGTGTTCTCCTCTATTAAGTGTTGTAAAGCGCTCTGATGCCTTCGGTCTGGCTAGAGCTATATAAAACTCTGAAATAAGTAAACAAATAAATAAAAAGGGAGGAGAAGTGCTGATGACAGAAACTGCATAGTTCAGAGACAAGTTGATTGTGATTCCACTTTTAAGCATATTTGGGACACTTTATGAATGGTTGAATTAAATAATGTAATAAGCTGTAACTGATTAGGGAAATGCCAAACAATACTAAAAATTGGGATGTTTTGCTCTTTCTTCCCACACCTCTGACTCCGCTCTCTGACCCAATCAACTATTTATTATCGTCCTCTGATTCTCCGCTCACGGTTCCCTTCTCAGCCCCCCTTCGACCAATGACAAGGACACATTCATTAGGTTGAGCCTGAGCCAGCACGCAACCGCTGCTTTGGCGATGATCTGTTGTAGTTCAGTATGTGAGAGAAGCCCCGACCACTCCCCCGCCCATATTTGTCCCCGACCACTCCCCCGCCCATATTTGTCATCAGCTTTTGTTTTTGTCCTTCGTAAGCACTGTCTTCTGATTCCTAAATAGGCTTGTTAGTCCCTCCTTAGTATGGCCATTTCTTCGTTTTTAACCTCCCATGACTACTGGCCCCTTCACTTGGTTGTTACACGGTATGTGTACTATTTTATTTATTTTCGTTTTCCTACGTTAGTCACAATGACATGCTTTGCTTACATTCAGCGGGCCATGCCCGCTTTCACTTTCAAAGCAGCCGGTGTTGTGTAATATGTGGTATCCCCACGGTATCCTGTATCCCCTGCTCCTTCGGCACTTTTCGGAAATGAAACTCAGCCCGGGCAGGTTCAGACAGAAGCAGCTGATCACCGCTCGGGCTGAGTTAGGGGATACATGATTCAACAGAATGACAAACTAGGCTCTGGCGATAAACACCTGAAACTTTTGCACGAAGAGAGACAGACAGAAATAAATAGAATGAATCGTAATGGCAATAGCAATTAAGTTAATAAACATTGTGAAATCAAAGAAACTATTGCTGAAGCATATTGAATCGTAACAAAATAACATGAGGAAAAGAGAATAAAAACTGGCATGGGTTCAAATAAGGGGAAAAATAATATCAAAACAAGCAAAAGATTAAAGGGTAAAGGTAAAAAAAAGCAATGAAAAAAGCATAGAATTAAAATGGGGTGTTGCACGCCCCCTTGCATAAGAAGACACGGGAGTCGGAGCTTCAGGGTCACACTTCTTTATTACCCTGCTACCAGCATTCAACTAACTTCAACTTCCCTAGTTCCGGTTCCTGTTTCCCGTTTCCTTTTTCCCCTGCCCCTTCCTACTCGCCTGCCCTGTCCCTGGACAGAGGTCAGGCATAACGATATGACACCTCCCCCTTTTGTACAAAGTCTTACTGTCTCTTATATCTCTTTGATGAGTCGTGCTGGCCTCTTAGCTTGTCGTCTCGGGCGGCTCAGTTGCTCTGGTGCCCTGGCGTGATGATCCGTGTTGTTGTCAGATCTCTCGGGGCTGTAGTGACTGTGGTCACTGTTGTCACTTTGACCCGTCGAGTCGGTCGATGTTTCACGTGATTGGGTCTCGTGGTGACTATTAAGGTTGCACTTTTTGAAATGTGATGTTTCTTGTGATTTGCTTGTGGTCAGCTTTTGCTGTGATCATAGTCCCTTTTCGTCTGCATACCCGGAGGGGAAGGTCGAGATATCGACTGTCTGCTTTGGTTCTCCGGTCGCTCCGGACTATCACCCAGTCTCCTTCTTGGATGTCAGTATCTCTGGCTCGTCTATGCCGATCAGCGTATGTTTTCATTTTCAGCTTCTTCTCATGGTCTATCTCGACCAGTGTGTCATGGTCAATATTTACAGTCCGTGGTCGAAGTGTGCTGTTCATCATGGGCAGTCGAGTGCGGGGGGTTCTTCCTAGCATCACAGTGGCTGGACACTGGTTGGTGGTGCTGTGCGGCGTGGTGCGATATGCCTGCAGTACTTTATTCAGAGTTTGCTGGATGTCTCGGTGAGTTAACTCCGCTTGCTGAATTGCCTTTTTCAGAGTTCCCATAAAGCGTTCCACCATGCCGTTGGCTTGGGGCCATAGGGGTGTGATTTTCTGGTGCTTGAAATTGAGATGTTCTGCAAACTCTGTAAATTCATGGCCGTTGAATGGGGGCCCGTTGTCGGATTTGACTCGCAGCGGGATACCCCATGCTGCGAAGATTTCGTCAAGCACTGGAATCACTGTAGTTGCTCTGGTGGATGACAGTAGATGTGCAAATGGAAATCGGGAGTATTCATCCATTACAACAATGATGTATTGTCCTGATCTTAGTGGACCAAAGAAGTCGACGGCAACTTGCTGCCATACTCCTTCGGGCAGTTCTGACATTTGGAGTGGAGCAGGCGGTTCTTCGCGACTCACTAGTTGGCATGTCATACAGTCTTTGAGAGTTGTCTTCACCATTTGGTCTAATGTGGGGAACCAAACACGTTCTCGCAGTGCCTTCTTTGTAGCACTTGTGCCTCTGTGACCTTCATAGGCTAGATTGATCACCCCTTGACGTAGCTTTTGTGGTATTACAATCCTCCCCCCTCTCAAGAGTAGACCGTCGTCACTGATGGATAGTTCGTCTTGTACATGTTTAAATGCTGTGAGGTCACGGGCGTGCTGAGTGGATTCTTGGGAGACGTCCTTTATATGGCGCCAGGAGTTGTTGCGTATGCGGTCCATGACGTCTTGCAGAATTGAGTCTCGTGCTGATGCTTCCCGGATGGCTTCCAGCGGGACTGTAGGTGGGCAAGCGGCGCCAACAACAAAATTAATATATTCTTCCGCCAGGGAGTGCGCGACACCAGTGATTGGTTGGGGGTGTCGGGACATATAGTCGGCTGGATTTTCTGCTTTCCCTGGTTTGTGGATAATAGTGTAGATGTAATCCTGGAGGCGTAGTCCCCATCGTTCGATACGTGGTGGCATTTTGGCGTTGGGATTGCCGAAGATGGTGACGAGCGCTTGGTGGTCTGTGATGATTGTAAAGTGTTTTCCATAGACAAACAAATGGAAATGCTCACACGCCCACACCACTGCCAGGCTCTCTTTCTCTGGTTGAGAGTATGCTTTTTCGGGGTCTGTGAGGCTACGGCTGGCATATGCGATGATGTGTCGCAGATCCGAGTCCTCTCGATATTGTGCCAGGATGGCACCTAGACCTACCGGGATGGCATCAACCGTGATTTCCGTTCTTTTCTTGGTGTCAAAATAGGCGAGGTTTATGGCTGTGCTTACGGCCTGTTTGATCTCGACGAACTCTCGTTCGCACGTGGTAGACCACGCGAAAGGTTGACCCCTGACGTGTGAGCTCTCTTAGCGGGTAGCTGATGGTAGCGTAATCCCGGATGTAGCGCGCACAGTAGCATGCCATTCCAAGGAAGGATTGGAGGTCGCTAACATCTTGAGGTGTTGGGGTGTCAGCCAGTGCAGATACCTTTTCTGGGTCTGGTTTCATCCCGTCTCTGGAAAAGATGTGGCCGTAGAATTTCAGAGTGTTGTTGTGGAATTCGCATTTGCTGGCGTTTAGTGTCAGGTTTGCATTCAGCAATGCATGGCATACTCTGTCCAGAGCTGTGTCATGTTCGGTTTGGTCTTTTCCAAAAACTAGCAGGTCGTCGCTGTAATTGAATGCGTTGGGAATCCCCTGTATGACTCGCCGAATGGCCTCTTGGAAAATTTTGGCGGCTGAAGAGATGCCAAAATGTAATCGCTTGTAGCGAAAGAGTCCCTGATGTGTGGTAAATGTCGTGATGTATCTCGATTTGTCATGAAGCTCCAGCTGGTGATAACCTTTGTTAAGGTCAAGCTTGGAGAATACGGTAGCTCCATTGAGACACGTGATCATATCACTTATGTGCGGGCCTGGATGGCGTTCCCGCTCAATGGCAGTGTTGGGCGCACCCATGTCCACGCATAGTCGTACTTTATTGTCCTGTCCTTTCTTGGGAACCACTACGACCGGTGACACCCACGGGGTAGGCCCTAACGTGCACTCAATGATGTCCGTTTTTAGAAGGTCTTGTTGTTCATCATCTACGGCTTGCTGTAGGTGAAAAGGTACCTTCCTATGATGCTGAGCAACGGGTGTCACACGTTCGTCGATGTGCAGTTTCACTTTTAAATGGTTAAGTTTCCCTAATCCCTTGAAGAGGTTTGGAAATTTTGCGACGATGTCGGGAGCGTCGTCGGTCATGTAGAGGAGTTCTACTAGTTTTAGCCTTTCAGCAGTCGGCAGGCTGAGCAAACAATCAGCCAGATCCGGTCCTTCTATGACGTGGATGTAGGCTGGGATCTTCCGGTCTTTGAACGACAGTGCCGTGTGGAAACAACCTAGGCATGGCAATGGTTTTCTTGACATCCACGTGAGTATGCGGACGGCTTCTGGCTCTAACTTGGGTCGTGGTTTCATGTTTTGGTATTCAAGCGCACAGATGTAATTTAGTGATGCCCCTGAGTCAAGGACGAATTTGGCCGGATGATCTCCGATCTTGATGTCTAGTTTCGGGTATCTTTTCAGGCGGTCAGGATCCGACACCATACAGATGCACTCGTCACTATCTTGTGACACGGGTGTGTGTGATAGTGATTCGCTAGACGTTGATCTCTGGGACGATATGAGTTTGTGGACCGACTTTGGGAGTGATATGAGCTTGCTGATCGTCCTCGTGGTCGGTATGGGCTTGTTGACCGGGCACTTGACCTCGATGAGCTGGAAGAGCGTCCTTCCCTCCCTTTTACTGCTCGAACATGGTGGCGCGTGGCATGCCGGGTTTTTGAGGGCCGATTCAGAAAAGGGGTGGTGATGAACAGAGTGTCTGAATTAAGCAGACCACTCTTACCCAGTCCAAAGATCAGGGCTTGATCCATCACCGTTATTTATCTCACTGCACCATCCCAGCTCAGAACCTGGCTATATGCAAATCAGTCTGTCCCTGGCCCAGTGCATCACAGGGTTTTTGAGGGCCTTCGCCTTGACTGTTGAGCTTGACAAACTGCCTCGAAGTGATTGTCCCTCCCACAGCGATGGCATTGCTGACCAATGGCTGGGCATTGCCCTGAGTGAGGATAGTCTTGTCCACACCTGTAGCATGTGGGCGCTGATCTGCTGGACTTGGCGTGCCGCGACTCTCATCGGGATGATGTCCTTCGGGAGGTGGTAGGGTAAGATGGCTTGCTTGGTCTGCGAGAGTGTGGTTTGTGTCTCGTGTCCTGGTGTGCCTGCGTTCGGAAAGCTTGTTCTTTCCTGTCAGGCCTGTGAGTCTCCATCCTCTTTGCGTGGTCTTCTGCCTGGTCATTAATCCTCGTTAGTTCCTCGATCTCTTCAAGGGAGTAGTGTTTTTTCAGAAGCCGCCGGCGTAGCGACTCTGATTGGCAGCCATCAATTATGCGGAGTCGTAGCGTGTCCTCATTATTGAAATTGTCAAACTCGCAGTGACGTGCTAGTCTTCGGATGCGCACAATAAAATCACTCATGCATTCATCTTTCTCCTGGGCAGCAAGATTGAACATGCAACGTTCATGGTCCAGGTTCCTCTTATGTAGAAATCTTCTGTTGAGGGCTTCTTTCACGTCGTCATAGGGGGCAGTGGCTGCATTCGGCAACTCTTTAATGATCTGCGCAACGTCCTTACCTATTAGGTTTCTTAGAGCTACAAGTTTTTGCTTGAGGTCCTGTACTTGTGACCCAAGCATGTAATCCTCGAAGTCTTCTATCCAGTTCTTCCATTTAGGTCCCATGCTGTTAACAGGTGTTAATTTCAGGGGTTCCGGTTGCCGCAGATAGGGTACACCCGCTTGCACATGGGGTGTCAGCACTGGGTTACCTGGGGCAGCTGGGCCTGGTGGGTTGGTCCGAGCCGCCGCTCCTCCAGAGGTACTTGTGGAGCTGGGGGTGGTCATTCTGGCTTGTCTTTGTCTTTCGTTCGCTCTTGTGGCTTGAGTTTCAGTGATTTGGGGACTTCCCGCTCTTTTAGTAGGGCTCGTGAGCTGAGAAAGTGGTGGCGCCTGACTTCAAAATGGCCACCATATCCAAGTCGTGGGGTATCCAGGGCCAGCGCCTGACCTCAAAATGGCCGCCGATTGGGACGCTGCACTGCTAGGCCCTTAAGCTCCCCCTTTGTTTGCAGCAGTCTGTAATTTCCTCGCTTGCCAGTGCGGGTCTCACCCCAGTGTCTCTTCACCCTGGTGTTCGCTTCGCAATGCTGGTCGTTTTCTGCACCTGCGTCCTCTTTGCTCCGTTTCTGGCGCCTGAAAACCGCTTGGTGAGGCGAAATCGAAGCTGCTTGTCTCAACTGCAGTCTTCGCTTTCCGGGCGCTTTCTCGCTGGCTCGCCCGCTCTCGGTGACTTCCGACGCCGAGTTTTGTCTTTTCCGCGCTCTTTCGTGCTGTGAAATGGCGGGCTGTGGACTCGCTGGTCGGGCCGTGCACGGACGGCTGGGGCTGTGCTTTATTTCAGTGGGTATACAGGCATCCCATCCTCGTCGCCATTGTCGCACGTCCCCTTGCATAAGAAGACACAGAAGTCGGAGCTTCAGGGTCACACTTCTTTATTACCCTGCTACCAGCATTCAACTAACTTCAACTTCCCTAGTTCTGGTTCCTGTTTTCTGTTTCCTGTTTCCCCCGCCCCTTCCTACTTGCCTGCCCTGTCCCTGGACAGAGGCCAGGCATAACGATATGACATGGGGAAATAAAGGGTTTCGATTTTCATATAATGAATATGTCAGAAGGTGTTAATGGCAAACATATAACGTGCACAATAAGCTGAATAACAGTGCATGTTTAGTTTCAGTCATACAACATACTTGGCATTTTACCAGCTCCCCTATCTTTTTGTGTCTACGCTAATTAAACAAGCATTGGCTACACAATCGGTCTCACACTTTTGTGAAAGTTAGAGCTATTGGCGTTGTAAATGACGAAGGGGCATATTACCAAGCAATAGCGATAATTATCGCTATTGCTTGGTTAGCGTGAAAAAATTAACGCTGAGCTGCGGCGATTTTTATCGCAGATAAACCTTGGTATTACCAAGGTTTATCGCAAATGCGATAAAAATCGGCCGCAATGCATGAATATCGCTGAAAAGTCAGCGATATTCATGCATTAGCGAGTTAATGCTCTTAGCCATGTTATCCACCTCCCATTGGATAACATGGCTAAGAACTGCTCAGGGCAGGTGTTAGCTTTTGGAGATATTCGCGCTTAGCGCGAATATCTCCAAAAGTTGGTAAGAGGAGATAGCGATGTTAGCGACTGTTTTCAGTTGCTAACATCTTGGCCCGCCCACTTTGCATGTCATTAGTGATAAATATCATGACATGCAAAGTGGGGCCCAAGATGGTCGCTATCTCCTACTAGCTGTCGCTAACTGGTATTAGCGACAGCTAGGTAATAGGGAGATCATTTTTATCTCCGCTTTCTTGGCTTTTAAAGCCAAAAAAGCTGAGATAAACCCCCTTGATAATATGCCATGTTTTTTACTTATTTTTTAGGATGAGCCTGGGCAGCGCATGCGTTACTCTGCGGCATGATGCATTGGAGCATGGAATAGAAGCCCCGCCCACTCTCCTCTCACATTTGCCATTGGCTTGTGTCATTGTCCTTTTTATTGGCTTGTGTCATTGTCCTTCGTAAATGGTGGCTTCTGATTCATTATTAGGCTTGTAAGTCCCTCCTTAGTACCACCATGTCTTTATTTGCAACCTCCCATGAGGACTGGCCCTTTTACTTCTGTTTGTAAGCTCTATTTTCTTTAATGAGTTTCTCCTACTGCAGGCACAACACGCTTTCCTGCAACATTCAGTGCGCCGTGCATGCTTTCACTTTCCGAGCAGCCAGGGATAATGGCGACCGCTTCTTTGAATAGGTCTCGCACTTACAAGAGTTTGAACTATTGGCATTGTAAATGACGATGCCTTTTATTTATGTGTTAATTAGCAAAACAGATAGATAAAAGTAATTGTCATTTACAATGCCAATAAGCTTAAACGCTGGCAAATGTGACACCTATTGCATTGCAAATGCTTGTCATACATGGTTCCTGGTGCACACTGGTGGCACACATTCTGATGTTCGTTTCTCACCTTGCTGGTTTTCGAACCCAGATACTGGAGTACCCTTGTGTCTCAGGCTACAGAGCACACATTCTGGGACTAGTTCCCCTACTGCCTTCGTTCGTACAAGGATCCTGGTGCATGCTGGTGGCTCACGGCATACATTCTGGTGCCAACTACCTACGTGGCAGGTTTTTGTACAGGAATTCTGGTTCACGCTCATGTCACTCACTACACAGCACATTCTAAGGCTTGTTTTCCACATAGCAGGGCAGGTTTTCCTACACAAATCCTGGTGCGCGTTTGTATTGCATGCTGCACAGCACACTCTAATGCTACTTTTCCACATGTCTGGTTTTTATGCACAGAGTCTGGTGCACGCTCATGTCTCATGTACACACTAATGCTGGTTTTCTACAAGGGTATTTTTCATGCACTTATTCTGGTGCATGCTCGTGTCTCATGTAGCACTGCACCCATTTTGATGCTGGTTTTCATACACGGATCCTGGTTCACGCTTGTGTCTCACCCATCACAGTGCACACTAATGCTGGTTTTTCACAGGGCCGGTTTTAATGCAAGGGTCCTGGTGAACGCTCATGTCTCGTGCTGCACAGCAAACTCTAATACTAGTTTCCCACATGGCAGGGTTTCGCACACGGAGACTGGTGCATGCTCATGCCTCACGCTGCACAGCAAACTCTAATGCTGGTTTCCCACACAGCTGGTTTTCTGCACAGATCTTGGAGCACGCTCATGCCTCACGCTGCACAGCACACTCTAATGCTAGTTTCCCACATGGATGGTTTTCGCACACAGATCCTGGTGCACTCTCATGCCTCATGCTGCAAAGCACACACTAATTATAGTTTTCATACATGGACCCTGGTGCACGCTCGTGTCTCATGTGGCGCAGCACACTCTATTGTGGTTTTCCATAATGCTGTTTTTAAGGCACAGGTCCTTGTGCACACTTATGTCTCACGCTGCACAGCACACTTAATTGCTGGTTTCCCTCAAGGCTGATTTTCACGCACAGAACCTGATGTGCGCTTATGCCTCATGCTGCACAGCACAATCTAATGCTGGTTTTCAAATGAGTTTCTCCTACTGCAGACAGAACAGGCTTCCCTGCAACATTCAGCGCGCCATGGGTGCTTTCACTTTCCAAGCAGCCCGGGACAATGGCGGCTGCTTCTTTGCAAGGGAACAGGTCTTTTATTTATAAGAGTTGAACTATTAGCATTGTAAATTACAATGTTTTTTATTTATGTGTTAATTACAAAACAGATAAATAAAAGGCATTGTCATTTACAATGCCGATAGCTTAAACTCTCGCAAATGCGAGACCTATTGCATTGAAAATGCTTGTTTTTGTTTGCAGTGGAGTGATCACTGAGAAAAAGAGAGTTAGAGCTATTGGCATTGGAAATGTAAATATTTTTGTGTTATAGAGTAGAGTTGGTGTATGTGGTTTGTAGTGTAATTATGTGGCTACCAACCAGGTAATGTGAGCATTTAGGAAGCAGAGGTGCAGTAAGGATAGATGGGTTGGTGGAATGATGGCTATTTGAATGAATGCTTGGATGGATGGACAGCTGTATGAGTACATGCATGGATGTCTGGGTGATCAGTTGAATGAAAAGATGGTAGGTGATGCATGGGTTGGAAAGTTACAGAAGGTTGGTATGGAAAGAAAAAGATGGACACATAGGGAAAATATTTATAAAAAGGAAAGTTTTGTACTTTATTGGACCTTTGGTCAAGACTGTTTGATATATCAGGCTACATGGTGGCCAACATCTCAATAAACATAAAATCCCATTTACAATTTGGAAGTTGGTGGTGGTTTTGTGCCCTGACCCCGAAACTATGCTTCGTTGTCAGCTTCTTGGATGCCTGCCTAATCTTCCAACACAGTATTACATTTGGATGCTGGTTTAACCCATTCAAATCTTAAATGCTGTGTTCCATCAAACCTTACAAGAGACAGTTACTAATTATGACTGATGAAGGAAAAGTGTGATGACAGGTCCCATTGATAGCACTTGCATGTGGTGTTCTGCAAGTTGACAATGCCCTGTTGATTAACACAATTATGCCACTCTGAGGCATTGAGACTGTCAAATATAGGCCTATTTGTAAAACTCTTTGGTGCATGTCATGCACACAAAAGGCATGCTACATGTTTCCGGTGCCTTGCAACTTGTACCCGTGTGAGGGCAAAGAAGGGATGGCATGACTGGCACAGCAGGGGCAGCATTACAGTGTTTTTGTTCTGAGGACTGCAACATTTCCGAGTGAGCCTTCTCAGCAGCAGCTTCCCAGTATCTCTGTTGCTTACTCGATTGAAAGACCAAACAAAAGATATCATATTCCGGGGCTGTATTACAGATGACTGAGTCAGTGCTAATTGTCACTGTGCGCCAGATTATGCGCCCAACTGCATTACAGAGGATCAGTCTGAGGGAGACGTGGCTGGATGCCGATGGAGCTTGGAGCCTGAACCAGAGCTCCTGCGGGTGATCCCCCATCACAGTCCATCCTGCCCGACATAGAGGGGCCCTTCACCTAACAAACTCATCCCCGGATAAATGAAGATCGGAGGAGCAGGCAGGAAGTGAAAATCGGGGCGCAACAGCTCACCTTCACTGTGAAACGAACTGAAAGGAGGCGACGCGTGGATAGCCCAGTTGGTGCTCGCAACTGGCGACCGTCTCCCGCACAAGGTGGATTCGAGGGGCGATCTGAGCCGGTGGAGCACTGGATGCGCAGGACTTTGCGGCCTCCAGAACGAAGAGGCAGGACCTGCCGGTGACAGGGCTGAGGCAGAGGGGGAGACGCGGCCGGAGAAAATGGCACTGAGGACCTGGGGGCGACCTCCGTTGCAAAGCTAGGTACCGGACGGATAACCAGTCCCAGTTTTGAGTGGGGGGCGGCTGGGATTACTGCACGTGCTGCGGGCTCCGGACAGTGAAGGAGCAATGAGGGGAGGCAGAGGGGCCCCGAGCCATTGAGGGTCAGTGTGTGGAGTGCTGCGAGGCAGCCGACTGAGTCCGGGGGCCAGCCTACCAGGATCGCTGTGCCCCGGCCACTCAGTGGAGCCGGTGGAACTGGCTGCATATATGGGAGGCTCCGGGAGGAGTCGACAGTGTCGCTAGCGGAGGGGGCACACCTATTAAGCCTGGGACTGAGAGGCAGGTCGGACCGCCCCAGCTGCGATCGCAACCCCCACCATTCATGCGACTTGACAGAAGGAGAGCAGGGGGCTGCTGCCCACGGAGCGGTGAGGAGAGGTGGCAGCGGGAGGTCTGGAGGATATTGGAGCGGCGAGGAGGGCCATGACACTTTGACATTGAAATTCAGGCAGGGGTGCTCTCCGCTGGCAGCAGGTGATGAGCTGACACCCACACCGATGCGGGCTGAGCGAGGGGAGTAGGCCAAAGAGAGACAGGGACCGGGGTTGGGGACTTTGCCCGTAGCAACATACTGAGCAGCCACATGAACTCCGGCCACATTGATCGAATCCTGCTTGCAAGGAGAGTGGGGAACAGGTGCCGGGTTAGATTGCTCCCTTTTCAGCACTCCTTGTGGCATCACTTCTGCGCTGCCCCCACGCATCGCAGTTGGGCTCCACACCCGACGTGCTTGGGCTCGACTGCCCTTTCCGCAGGAGAGGACTACATAAACCCGAAGTGGGTTACTAATCGGCCTGCTCCCACTCCGTTCCAAGTATGGGGAGAGTCAACAAAAGACGGGAGGCCGAGCAGCCGGAATCGGCGGGTGAAGACAATTGGGAGTCGTGCACATGTACCGGGTCCCGCAGTGACAAGATTGCACCCCAAGATGACATATCGCTCCATGATATACTACAGGCCATAGAAACCTCATTGACTTCTGTGGAAACCAAAATAGACACGCTCGGAGAAGATCTGGGCCTTCTCAGGGCAGACCACAGGAAATGAGTGGACTGAGTAATGACAGTGGAGGGAGATGTTATCAGCCTGAAGCCTCAAGTAGCCATGTCCACACGCAAAATTGCGGACATTGAAAAAAGGGTGCAGGTGTTGGAGCACCGGGCTGAGGATGCAGAAAACAGGGCAAGAAGAAATACCATAAGGGTCATTGGACTGCCCGAAAAACTTGAGGGGAACAATATGGTGGCCTAGCTTGAACAATGGCAATGCACTGAGGTGGCAGAGGAGGACCTATCACCATTCTTTGTATTGGAGCGAGCTCACAGGAATCCTGCCCGAGCCTGGGAGACCGCCTGTTTTACAAAGACAGGGTAAGCACGTGCTGAGCCGCGCGCCTCAAGGGCCAACATAAAATAGAGAACAGCAGTGTTCGGATCTTCCTGGACTTTTCCTGGGAGGTACAGATGCAGCGAGCTTCCTTCGTCATGGAAAAAATGAAACTGCGACAAATTGAGGCTTCGTACTCCATGGTGTTCCCTGCTGTGTTACGGATAGTACATGCAGGGGAGACCAAGTTCTTCACTACCCCTCAAGATGTGAGGGACTGGAAAGAGGAGTGGGGATCACAAGATCAGAGACGCAGCGGTGGGGAACAGCCCGAGAAGGACCACGCATGATCCCCTGGGAGGGGGGAAACTCAATGGCCACCCGACGATGGAGGAAGCCCGCCGAGACAGCGAGAGTGTGGTCGCAGCAATAGCCTCTCTGAGTGCCACGAGCCCATGGAGCAACCCCTCTCTCCCCGGTGAGGATCAGAGGGACTCCGACTCTGACACCAGCTTGAACACTGTGGGAAGGCCATTCAGGTGCTGCCAGACGTGGCTCATAGATCGATGGACGATTTGGTATGTATCACCCAAGGCACGCAAGCCTGCGATGGACACTTCAGCTAGGTGGTGAGGGCTCGTAGCTCGAAACAGCTTTGAGGGCATTGGAGCCACAAGAGGGGAGGCACAAGAGCGTACTGTGGGATGGGGATCCGGGGGGGGCGGAGGAGAGGGTTTCCTTCCAGCCGTGCATTTATCTAGCCACTACCTGAACGTTGGGTACTTTACTGTTACCATGCCAAAGGGCAGTTTGGATGGGGGAGATGTTCTCACTTGTCCTGGGGATGGGGAGTTGGGGAAGTTTAGTTGTTTTAAGTTGGGGGCACTGCTGTCTATAAGTTCACGGCGGCACAAGTTACAGAGCTTAGGTTCCTTCACTTATCACATAGAACAGTACGCCAAGCTTGGGCGCAGGGGCCAGGCAGCGATAGAGAGGTTACTCTGAGATGTCGACACAGAAGATATATGACCTCCTCTCTTGGAATGTCCGAGGGATGCATGCTATGCACAAAAGCTACAAAAAAAATTCTCACTTGAACAGGCGAGTGATTCATATCGCGATGCTGCAGGAAGCACACACATTAGCTTCGGAGGGAGGGGCCTTACATTGAAGATGCAGAGAGCAAGCGTACTATACTTCGAATTCATTGTTTGCCAGAGGGTTCCTCATTTGGATCAGGGCAGGGGTCTCCTTTCAGGATACTGGGCACAAGCTAGACCCAGAGGGGAGGTACGTGGTGGTCACAGGACACCTGGATGGGAAGGATATTGCGCTCATAAATATATACGGCCCAAATGTGGACGTACACACCCAGTGGACAGAGAATACTCCCACCTCTCACATGAACATGACTTTTATGTCCAACTGGACACCTTCCTATGCTACCCGGATGTACATGCCCGACTACATGGGACGGAATACCTTACTCGCAAGGTGTCGGGCCACATCCTGAAACTCACCAGATTACACTGGGGGTCCCAGCAGCAGCCTGTCCCCACTTAGCACCTCAAACCTGAGGCACTGGAGGACCAGGTGCTCCTACAGGAGATCAGGAATAGTATCATCACAGATTTTGCTGACAATGCCCAGACCATGGAATCTAGGGTGACAGAATGGGAGTCTTTCAAGGCTGTAGTAAGGGGATGATGCATGGCACTATCCATTGGGGTGAGGCGCACGCTTTTCACAGACGTAGAATGGGCTGAACGAGTACTGCAAGAGGTGGAATTCGCCACCTGAACCACCCAGAACTTCGCCAAGAGTTGCTTGAGAGGAAAGAAGAAGTCTCTGTGCAAAAGGAAAGGTTGAGGTTTTTCGATTATAAGACTTACATGGATAGGACACACGCAGAGTGGGATAGGGTTGGCAGACTACTGGTGTGGCTGGCTAGCCCAACTCGCAGGGGTAATACCATCATAGAGCTTGTGGACTCTGAGGGGTACTCCCTATATCAGCGAGATGTCATTAACAATAGGTTCCACAGCTATTATGAACAGCTTTACAAGAAGGGGAAATAGAGAACTACGTGGCGGACCTTCCTCTGCCTACCCCGGCGGAGGAAGATGCGGACTATTTGGGAGCGGCGAACAATAAGAGTGAGGTAAGGGTGGCTATTAAGGCACTGGCCAGAGGGAAGACTCCGGGCACAGTTGGGCTCCCCAAAGAATTCTACGCGGCATACGTGGATGAACTAACCCCCAAACTGGTGGAGATGTAGGTAGAGAGGGGGCCCTTGCCGGACACCACTAGAGAGGCAGTGGTGATTCCGCTACTGAAGCCCGACAGATCCCCTCTGGAGTGCACAGCATATCGGCCCTTGTGGATTTTAAGATTCTAAGTAAGATACTGGCAACGCCGTTATTACAGCATAGGATCTCCATGGTGCATGGAGATCAGGCGGTTTTTATTCCCCTCAGGAATACGACCCTGAACATACTCCGCCTGCTATCAGTACTTGAGCTTGGGGTACTGGGTGATCAGGCAGGAGCAGTGTTTACCATCAACATAGAAAAGGCCTTTGATAGCCTTGAGTGGGGGTTCCTGTACGCAGTTTTGATCAAGATGAGCCTTGGGTCAGGGTTCCTCCGCTGTTTGCAGTTGCTGTATGCGGATCCAGTGGCGAGGGTCCACACAGGGTGCACCATATCAGAGCAATACCGGGTGGAGAGGGGCATGCGTCAGGGTGTCCTCTCTCCCCCTTGCTGTTCGCCCTGGCCGTGGAGCCATTGGCATGTGAGGTGCAATCTGACACGGCTTACTGTGGACTACAGCTGGGGGGCCAGAAGCATAATATAGCATTGTACGCAGATGACCTCCTGTTGTTCCTACAGCGCACAGGGGATGTCCTGCCAGGGGCACGGAGGATGATGGACGAGTTTGGTTCCCTCTTGGGCCTCCGAAGAAATTGGCAGAAGTCTAGTTTGTTCCCCCTTGTAGTAGAAATGCTGCCACCTAAGGACCTTGGTTATCTGCGATGGGAGCCCCGATGCTTCCGCTATCTGGGAGTGTGCATTTACCACAAGATGGCAGATGTGAAAGAGGGCAATATAGGGCAGGCACAGCGCTCGCTTAAGGATAGCAGGCCTTATGGGGTAAGCTTCCTTTCTCCGTGATGGGCTGTGTCTCCCTCTTCAAAATGGTGGCACTCCCGCAGCTGCTGTACTTCTTCACCACACTACCAATGTGGATCTCAGCAGCCTGGTTCCGGGAGCTGGGCTCCGATCTGTCGACGTTCATATGGGGGCAGGCCGGAGGCGAGTAGCCCTGAGCACGCTAAAACGACCCCAGTCAGAGGGGGGCCTAGCATTGCCAGATATGAGGGGGAATACATGGCAGGTCAACTGCAGAGATTCACACAGTGGGAGGCAGGAAGCATTGACCTGGACAGAGGAGTACTACCCTTCACTCCGGACGAAATGGAAGTGTTCCGTACACTATTAGGGACCGCTTGATCACAACAGGCTAGTAGTAACGAGCACATAGTGATCAGACAGTGCTGGAGTCGATGCCGACAAAGAACCAGGACAAAACCCCCATACTTGCCAGATATGGCGATGGCGCTACTGGGAGCCCTACCGCATGGGGGACATTGGCGGGGTATAGATGATTGGGTGCAGGTGGGGGCCACAATAATAGGAAATGTTTTCTGAGATGGGGAACTGCTATCCTTTGAGGACTTTAGTACTGACTGGGGTATTCCACAAGGGCACTTCCTACTCTATGGAGCAGTAACAGGCCATTATGTACCACTGGGAAACAGGCATGACTGAGCCGAATCGACAGGCAACCTGTGAATATATAAGCCTGGCTGGGGGAACTATCAAAGCAGTCGCATGTCTTTATAGGGCCATAGGACGGGATACCATACAGCTGCTACATCAGTTTAAAAACCAATGGGAGGGGGACATCGCCAGTCCACTGGTGGATAAGGAATGGGGGAAATTACTCAAACATGAGTCTCCAGAAATGCCTGCTTTAACCAGATTAGCTTTTATACATTCTACCATGCTTAGCTCTGTTAAATCAGGCTCCATCACCGACCCATGTCCTCCGGCTGTACTTTTACCAGTCATTGAACAGGTTGCACCTGTTCTATCTAGCATCTGTAATGCTGTGTTTATTTCGGTGCACAGACATAATATCGACTCCAAAATATCGTTTGGACAGAATATCGAGTTTTAAATATCGTTTGGACAAAATATCGACTAGACAGAATATCGACAGCCAAAATATCGTTTTTAAGGTAAGTGAAGTAATATCGACTGTAAATAAAATAGACAGTGAAAATATCCAAGTATATAATCTAGATAGTAAAAAATATAGTTTTTAAAATAATATTTAATTATTTATAGTGTTTTTATGTAATAATATGTGTGAAAAGTGTCATTTTATTTTATAAGTATTTTTAATTAATGATTTTTTTAATTATTGTGTAATTTTATTATGTAGCGGGTTGTGGGTTTATAGGGGAATAGGGTGGGAAGTAATTTAATTATAATTAATTAAATATGTAAATTCATTAATTGGTAGTAATAATTAATTAATTGGTAATTAAATAATATATGTTAATTATTTAAAATTTAAGTGGTAATTAATTTAATTTAATTTATTAATTTCTAATTATGTAAATTAAAATAATGTATTTTCTGTAGCGGGTTGTGGGTTTATAGGGGAATAGGGTGGGAAGTAATTTAATTATAATTAATTAAATATGTAAATTTATTAATTGGTAGTAATAATTAATTAATTGGTAATTAAATAATATATGGTATTTAATTAAAATGTAATTGGTAATTAATTTAATTTAATAGATTAATTGCTAATTATGTTAAATTAAAGGGGTATTTTTAGGGTTCAGGGTCAGTTTTTAGTTTTTGGGTAAAGGGGTATTTTTAGGGTTCAGGGTCAGTTTTCAGTTTTTGGGTAAAGGGGTATTTTTAGGGTTCAGGGTCAGTTTTCAGTTTTTGGGTAAAGGGGTATTTTTAGGGTTCAGGGTCAGTTTTTAGTTTTTGGGTAAAGGGGTATTTTTAGGGTTCAGGGTCAGTTTTTAGTTTTTGGGTAAAGGGGTATTTTTAGGGTTCAGGGTCAGTTTTTAGTTTTTGGGTAAAGGGGTATTTTTAGGGTTCAGGGTCAGTTTTCAGTTTTTGGGTAAAGGGGTATTTTTAGGGTTCAGGGTCAGTTTTTAGTTTTTGGGTAAAGGGGTATTTTTAGGGTTCAGGGTCATTTTTGGGTTTTTGGGGTACATATACAATATTGCGTATTATTTAATTAAATGTTGTTACTATATATATATATAAATATTTTTTAAGAAATATGATTAAAAAAATATTATTTTTTTACTTTCATTAATTATTTAATTATTAAAAGTTATTTTAAGTATTGTTAATTATATTTTAGTAATTAATTTTTTATATTAATGTAATTAAACATTGTTTTTAGTAAAGTCGATATTTTTTACAACGATATTTTTTACAACGATATTTTGTACTCGATATTTTTGTACTTACCTGTTTGTACATACAAACTCGATATTTTGGTTGTAGATATTTTTTCCTCGATATTTTGGGTAGTCGATATTTTGGTAGTCGATATTATTTCAGTGATCCGTTTATTTCAGGTATTGACCCTGCAACCTGGAAGAAAACCATTATAAAACAGTTGCTAAAAAAAATAAACCTAGATCCAACTGACACTAAGAATTACAGGCCAATAGCCAGATTGCATCTCCCAGCTAAAATCTTTGAAAAGGTGATGAATACTCAACTCTCTAAGTACATTGAAGATCATCATCTGCTAGACGACACTCAATTCGGTTTCCGTAGGGGCCGCAGAACCGAGACTGCACTTATCAAAGCATCTGAAGATACTAGAATCACTCTTGTTCAGGGAGGTGCGGCCGTTCTCATACTACTGGACCTCTCAGCAGCATTTGACACGGTCGATCACACCATCCTGATCGACCGTGTCACCAAAATGGGCATCCAACATAATGCAAGAGCCCTACTGACTTCTTTCCTCACCAACCGCAGACAGTCGATAAACCTTGGCACTTTTTGCTCTGCCCTATTGGCCCTCCGGTGTGGGGTGCCGCAAGGATCATCCCTAAGCCTGGCACTTTTCAGCATATATGTGTCAGACTTAGCCAGAGTCATCAAGGCACCCTGGATGGGCCTAACATCGTATGCTGTTGATACGCAACTGGTGCTGCCTATATACTATGATGGTGGTAAGGTATGGTAGCAGACAACTTTCAACAGGGCATGCTGGCCATTAGCAGTTGGATGTCCAGCAATTGCCTTAAGTTGAACTCTGATAAAACAGAGGTTATGACTTTCGGCATGTTGTCCACCATCTAGTCCTCTGCCTGGTGGCCGTCCTCATTGGGTCCCCCTCCTCTTCCAGTCACCAAGGTCAGGAAACTGGGCATCAAATATGATGACAGGCTGACCTTTGCTCCTCATGCTAATTCGGTGGTCTCAACCTCATTCCATAAACTGCAAATGATCAAAAAGATTCTACCATTTCTTACCAAAACTTTGGTCAGTACACTAGTTATGTCCACCATTGATTACTGTAACGGGCTTCTTGTGAATGCCCAAAACAAGGTCATTCACAAACTACAATCAAACCAGAACGCAGCGGCCAGAATGCTATCAGGAACCCCCAAATGTAAGCCCATCTTTCATGTCATTCAGAAATATCATTGGCTTCCCGTGAAAAATGGCATAAAGTTCAAGACCGTGTGCATTGCGTACTAGGCTTTGCGTAACATTGGACCTCAGTTTTTAATTGATAAGCTAGCTACTTATATTCCTATTAGGGCCCTTCGCTCCTCTAATGCATTTCTGCTTAGGGTGCCATGTACCAGAACTGCCTCATGGGGCAACAAACACTTCATCGTCGCCACTGCAAAACTCTGGAACTCCCTTCCGTTAAAGATCAGATTCTGCCAGTCTTTACTAGCATTCAGGAAAATGGCAAAAACCTGTCTGTTTTAATCAATAATGCCCTCCGCTTTGTTAGATGCTGCTGTCCTCAGCGCCGAGATATTCACGGGCATTTGCGCGCTTTATAAGTCTGATAAATAAATAAATATCTATCCCCAGAACGTATTAAAAGATATTTTGCAAGGGAGGACGCCCGATGCTCGAGATGTACTACAGTGGGAGCGACCTACATCCACATGATGTGGAGCTGTACTTCTTTAATACATTATTGGCTGGAAGTGACACAGTATACTGCTAGGATCACGAAGAGGGTGATCCAATGCACACCTACACATTTACTGTTGAGTTTGTTTCCACACACCGCCAAAACTAGGACCACAGACAGATTCCAAGACCTTGCCTTAGTCCTGGTGAAGGGGGAAATCACTCGTAACTGGAAAGACCCGAGAGGCCCCAGTGTGCAAGGGTGGAAACGGTAACTAGTAACGTGGGCAGGATGCGAGAGCAGGGTCCTCTTGAGGAATGCAAGGCAAGGGATAGGCAAGTAGGAGAGAGCCAGGGCTTGGGAGACGATGATGGGCGACATGCAGTGAGACGGACAGGAATCTGGCGCTTCTACCCCTGAGAGACCACCACAATAGGAGCATACCTAGCGACCAAGGCAGGATAAGAGGGCAGAGAGAGATCCCGGACAGGGAGGGATATGTAATTTACATCACAGGGGAGGGCACATACAGAACAGGGGGCACCCGCGAAGGGCTTCCACAGACAGTCGGACAAGGGAGATGTAACCTTCAGAGCTCTAGGGGTACAAGGGGGAGACAGCAGTATGGGGCATCTAGTTAACTGTTTTTGATTGGTTGGGTGTGGGGGGGGAACACGAGGCCACTGCAACATTATTCCCTCAGAAAATGAGAGTAGACAAGGACATATCCATTACAAACTGCAGAGGAATGCAGGATGGGTTGGGGGATATATTGCCAACAAATAAGGCCATAATATTTTTGTATCAGGATATGTGGATGAACAGACTGATAATAAATGCCAATGAAGTGTGTTTAAAAAAACCAAAAAAACAGAGGATCAGTCTATAATGCACCAGGATATTGTTGAAGACTTTGAACTCTGTGTTTATAAGCGTGTGTGTCTGTGCGCATATTGTATGAGCGCACAGATAGAAATGCACATAAGCACAGACATACTTCGGCGCACAGTGACAATTAGCGCTGGCGCACTCATCTGTAGTACAGTCCCAGAATGTTTAATGTACTGTTTTAGTTGATGGGCTAGGTGAAAATCTTTATTATCTCACCAAAAACCAGACCCATACATTCACTGAAGAACACCGAAGAAGAAAATGAGGCTGCACTGCGCTCTGAAAAAACGATAGTCTAGCCACACAAATCAGAAGTATAAGTATACCCAAAGCACGCTCCGGAAAAATTTTGTATGCCTTGCAAAGATGCAGATAATAGTTTCAGGTGTTCAGCATGTATTGTATTAAAAACACTGCTGCCAAACTTGTAATGCTGTACCTGCCCGGAAGCCCACCACCCCTGCCCTACCTGAACAAATGTAGCTCCAAGGCCATGCACGTTGCATGCTCCAGCTTCGACAGGCCCAGTTACACCTGCTGCTGCTGCAGCAGCATGGACCCCATGGGCTCATTGCTGCCTTCCAGGGCCTTCAGCTGCTCAGCCAGCACCGGAGGCAGAAGGAAAGCAAAACTGGCTTATTTTGACAACCGCAGCACCCGTACATTGTCCCCCTAAGGGTGCCATATTAGATAACGTACTATCAAAGCTGAAGGTAATCAGCTTAGGATGCAGCATCTTGGTTAAGGGATCGCAAACTGCGTAATCATGGTTAAGGGCTCGCAAACCTAATACAGCGGCAGCAACACAAAACAAGTTCTAGCAAAAGAAGCGAGACTACTCTTAGCAGAGGCACTGTCACACGGAGGGCAGACTTCATGCATTTAAGTTCAAAGCATCCAGGTGAGCCTCCACTATTTTTCTCTCACCACTGACTGATGAGAGAAATGGGGGGTTGTGAGCTGGGAATGAGAGAAATGCAGGGGTGGACGGCAGTACATACGAGCTAGGCTTTACATTTGTTGCACAGTGATAAAGCATGGCATGCCGTGCTGCAACAATAAGAAAAACAGTTCTTCCCAACAACAGATGAAGAATGCAAGCAGAAAGAAACTGTATTTAGGAGGTGCTCCTCTGCAAAAAACTGAAGTGAGGTATCGCTGCATGAACCACAGGAGGCAACAAAGAAGAGCGACACTGGACTGAACCAATGGTAAGCAGCAGGCAGGAGCAAACTCCTTTATCAATATAACTGGTCTTCCAGACAGCACATGTGCGTTCCCTTGGCTCAACCTAAATAGTAATACAACTATGTATTTTTGTTTCCCTTTTTACATTTACACCTAAAACAAGAAGCACACAAAGCAGTCCTTTAAGAATATGCATTTCTTCTAAGATTGCAAGAAATTGGATTCATATTTAGGGTGGACAACTATACATCTCAAGAATAATCACAACTCGAGACAGCGTGGACCTTCAAAGTCACTAATTAACCTAAGCTCTACTCACTGATAGGAATGGTGAAGATAAGACAGGCTTAATATAGGGCAATGTGTGACTTATTTATCCACTGTCAGAACAGTTATAAAGTACAAAACACCAAGCAATAAAAATACCAAACCGAATTATAAAAATAGAGTAACATCTAATAAGCAAAATGACACCAAAACAATACTAATCCATTAAGGGATACAACAGTTATGAATTTTAAAGATTAAAGTGATGTTAGCACTGAAAAGGATTACACACCTCTGATAGTCAATGGCCACAGTAGAGTTTTTCCTTGGGACTCAGTCTCTGAAATTTAAGTCAAAATCCTTTAGCGGGTCAAGCCGCCAGCCTGTATCTGACGGTGAGTTTCTTCAGGCTGGGTACCTTATTGATCAGGGCCCACTGATTTGCTGTGTCGAAGCTCCAAGTGGAAGAAACCACTTTCTTCAAACCAGCTTGGCTATGGCTTGGGTGGATAGAATAGGTTTGTGTCTTCCGGTCCTCCTAAGAACTGGAAATCTAAAACCTTGTAGGTCCAAACTTTTCGGAGGTGGTATGACAAGTGCAGTTAGACAAAGCTCAGGTTTCCAGGACCTGAGAATCAACAACAGTTGGGAGTCAAGACTCACTCCAGGAGAGGCCATTAGCAGGTTGCAAGTCAGGTCTAGTTGTTATTGGTCAGCTGGGCACTTCATGGAAAAGTCCTCTTGCAGCTTGTTGTGGCTCTATTGCTACACAGGTCAATAGGCACCTACTTTTTTGTCCCGGTTACAAGGGGAATCAAGTTCACTTCGTCAAGGCTCTGCTCTAGTTACAGAAATTAGGTCCGGGCCTCTTCTCTTATTCCACAGGTCCATAACGTGTGATTAAAAAGGGTGTCTTCAGGTTCCATTATAATGCTTGGTACCAACTTGTGCAGTATTTATTTATTTAAGGTCGAGTCTTGGGAGGGGGAGGCCCTTGAACTGGCCCATATAAGCTCAGCGTGAGGACAGAATACCGATGTGGGAGCCAAATCAGCTATGCAGTATACACAATGAGTGCTCTTCAGGAAATGCAGGCGATGTTTCCCTCAATACTCACTCTCTTACAAAGACGCTAAAGAATATCGAGTAGATAAAGCTGATCGCTTCATCTAAATTGGCCGCCATTTTAGAGTTAGGCACAGGTCCATTGGGGGTCGTCACGAGTCTACAGCAGACCCCGTTGATATCACTAATCCTCAACCGCAACTAACAATTTTCCGCTTGGTCACTACTTCGCTGGCATACTATCGAAGCGTGAATCCGTTAAAAGAAGCTCCGCGTAATGCGTGTGGCCGCCATTTCACAATCAGGCAGCATTCCCCAAACACGCATCGCCAAAGCCCCTAAAAAGACGAGAAAAAGATTAAAGTACCTCCTCGAGTGTGTGATTAGCCATGAACTCGCAAATCCAGTGTTCAGCGAAACAATCAGGGGCTTGGACAAGCCAATAGATCCCTCAGTTTTTTTAACAACCCATTCTGCCATATTAGGCTGTCGGATCTCGCGAACACGATGCCATCGAGGTCATCATTACTGCATTCCCCATCGGCCCGTCAAACTCGATGGCACTCAGAGAGCGTGGAACAAAAGGAAAAATCCCGGGGGAAGGTGGCATTGCTCCTAATGGCACCCAAAGCGAATGGTTAGTTCCTAGGGGTAACCCTACCAACTTTTGAAGCTGTTCCTGTTTTCCCTTCTGTAAACAATCCCACAGTGCCTCCTCACTTTTAAAATCGAAGATGGAGGAATCCTTTTCTCTTTATGCAGAGCCTGTGTGCACTGCCCTCCCAGATGTATGACCAGGGAAATCAACACTCTCCTTCTCTGAGGTCACCTTATACCAGTTCTGGAGGTAACATTTGGGGCCAGCCTAATATGAAGGACATTATCCCAGACCTCTCCAGGTGTTACCAAGCATTTGCCTGTTACAGGGGGCACCCCTTCGAAGTAAATTAAGTTCCTGGGCCAACCCCACTGGTCTTTCTGCCAGGGAAAGAGAAAAACAACTCCTGATTCCCAAGTCATTGTACCTGCCCTATAATCATGTTTCATCCATTCATCACAGCTTATTCCTGGCTGGGCCACTGCTCATGAGAGAATGCAAGTTAGCCCGAGCAGCTTCAAGCAGGGAAAATGTTAGGGCCCGATTCACAGAATTAACTTAAGACAAAATCCTAAACTTACTACCATTTTGGTATTCACAGAAAGCACTTACTCATTTTGGTATTCACAGAAGGCACGTGCTCATTTTGCTATTCACAAAAGGCACTTACTCATTTTGCTATTCACAGAAGGCACTTATTCATCAATGAGTACGTGCTTTCTGTGAATTTCAAAATGAGTAAGTTACTCAAAATGAGTAAGTCACTCATTTTGGAATTCACAGACAGCACTTACTTATCAATGGACATGACATTCTGTTGTCTGGGTGAACAAAGCATTTTCCTGCCAAATGGCAACCTTTCCTCCATTTTCAATATAATTACTATGGGGAAGGCCACATATTACAGCTTTGGCATTGCTGTAATATCTGCTACCATATATATTGGACTGTAACGCCTATAACATTTGGTATCCCTTATGTTTCTCGGGTAAGAACATACAAAGATTCAATTTGACGTGGTCTAATGTTGGATGGCTTAGCACAGTATTCGTTTGCCAATAAGCACCCTTCCTTTTTCTTTACAACATCATTTACTATGGGGATACCAAATATTTGGGCTCAAGCCATGCTGTAATATCTTGCATCCCCTACGTTCCATGGGTTACCCATTAGCCATTGACCCCTTGAAAATGCCTTTTATTTGATAGGAGATTACAGTATATTTTCCCATTCTGTACATCATTTCATAGGAATTTACATCCAGTACGCTTAGGGGATACCAAATATAATAGCCTATACGGTCTGTAATATTTGGTATCCCCAGTGTTTCTCGGCTTAGAAGTTACCAGGATTCCGTTTGACATCGCCTTATGTTGGCTGGGAGAGCATAGCATTTCTATACCAAATAATATCCTTCCTTTTGCTTTCCAACATCATTTATTAAGGGGATAACAAATATTATGGCTCATGCATTGTCATAATATCTTGTATCCCCTATGGTTCATGGGTTACCCCTTTGTCAATGACCAATTGATTGTGCCCTTTATTTGATAGCAGACTAAAGAATCTTTTCACATTTTGTACATCATTCCCCATGATTTTGCCTCCGGTCCCCTTAGGGGATACCACTTATAATAGCCTATACAGCCTACAATATTTGGTAGCCCCAGCGTTTCTTGGGTTAGAAGTTACCAGGATTCAATTTGACATTGCCTTATGTTGGCTGGGAGAGCACAGCATTTCTATACCAAATAACACCGTTCCTTTTGCTTTCCAACATCGTGTACTATGAGGATACCAAATATTATGGCTCACGCATTGCTGTAATATCTTGTATCCCCTATGGTTCATGGGTTACCCTTTAGCCATTGACAAGTTGAAATGACCTTTTGTTTCATAGCAAACTACAGTATCTTTTCACATTTTGTACATAATTCGACAAGATTTTAAATCCGTACCCTTAGGGGATACCAACTATAATAGTTTTATAAGGCCTATAGTAGTTGGTATCCCCGGTGTTTTTCAGGTTAGAAGTTACCAGGATTCAATTTGACTTCCGCTTATGTTGGATGCGGGCGCAAGGTATTTCGATTCCAAATAGCACCCTTCCTTTTACTTTCCAACATTATTTACTATGGGGATACCAAATATTATGGCTCACGCATTGCCGTAATATCTTGTATCCCCTCTGTCTCATGGGTTACCCTTTAGCCATTGACTAATTGAATTTGCCTTTTATTTGATAGCATACTACAGTATCTTTTCACATTTTGTACATCATTCCACTAGATTTTGCCTCCAGTACCCTTTAGGGGATACCAATTATAACAGCCTTTACGGCCTATAATATTTGGTATCCCCAGCGTTTCTCTGGTTAGAAGTTACCAGGATTCTATTTGACATTGCCTTATGTTGGATGGAGGAGCACAGTATTTCTATACCAAATAGCACCCTTGCTTTTGCTTCCCAACATCATACACTATGGAGATACCAAATATTATGGCTCACGTATTCCTGTATTATCTCGTATCCCCTATGTTTCATAGGTTACCCTTGAGCCATTGAAAAGTTGAAATTGCTTTTTGTTTGATAGCAGACTACAGTATCTTTTCACATTTTGTACACCAGATCACAAGATTTTGCATCCGTACCCTTAGGGGATACCAACTATAATAGCTTATATGGCCTATAACCCCCAGTGTTATTTGGGTTAGAAGTTACCAGTATTCAATTTGACCATGACTTATGTTGGATATGGGAACAAGGTATTTCTATACCAAATAGCACCCTTAATATTGCTTTTCAATATCATTTACTGTGGGGAGTCCAAATATTATGGTTCATGCATTGCCATAATATCTTGTTTCCCCTATGTTTCATAAGATACCCTTAAGCCATTGACCAATTGAATTTGCCTTTTATTTGATAGCAGACTACAGTATCTTTTCACATTTTGTACATCATTCCACAAACTTTTTGCATCCGGTACCCATAGGGGATACCAAATATAATAACCTTTATGGCCTATAATATTTGGTATCCCCGGTGTGTCTTGGGTTATAAGTTACCAGGATTCAATTTTACATCGCATTATGTATGATGGAGAAGCACAGTATTTGTATACCAAATAGATCCCTTCCTTTTGCTTTTCAACATCATTTACCATGGGGATATCAAATATTATGGCTCACGCATTACTGTAATCTTGTTTCCCCTGTATTTCATGGGTTACCCTTTAGTTATTGACTAGCTGAAATTGCCTTTTGTTTGATAGCAGACTATAGTATCTTTTCACATTTTTGTACAGCATTCCACAAGATTTTGCATCCTTTCCCTTAGGGGATACCAACTATAATAGCCTATACGGCCTATAATATTTGGTATCCCCAGTATTTCTCGGGTTAGAAGTTACCAGGATTCCGTTTGACATCGCCTATGTTGGCTGGGAGAGCGCAGCATTTCTATACCAAATAACATCCTTCCTTTTGCTTTCCAACATCATTTGTTAAGGGGATAACAAATATTATGGCTCATGCATTGTCATAATATCTTGTATCCCCTATGTTTCATGGGTTTCCCTTTAGCTGTTGACCAATTGATTGTGCCCTTTATTTGATATCAGAATAAAGAATCTTTTCACATTTTGTACATCAGTCCACAAGATTTTGCCTTCGGTGCCCTTAGGGAATACCACTTATAATAGCCTATACAGCCTACAATATTTGGTATCCCCAGCGTTTCTTGGGCTAGAAGTTACAGGATTCCATTTGACATCGCCTTATGTTGGATGGAGGAGCACAGTATTTCTATACCAAATGACACCATTCCTTTTGCTTTCCAACATCGTTTACTATGAGGATACCAAATAGTATGGCTCACGCATTGATGTAATATCTTGTATCCCCTATGTTTCATGGGTTACCCTTCAGCCATTGACTAGTTGAAATGGCCTTTTGTTTGATAGCAAACTACAGTATCTTTTCAAATTGTATACATAACTCCACAAGATTTTGCATTCCTACCCTTAGGGGATACCAACTATAATAGTTGTATAAGGCCTATATTATTTGGTATGCCCAGTGTTCCTCAGGTTAGAAGTTACCAGGATTCAATTTGACTTCGCCTTATGTTGGATGCGGGAGCAAGGTATTTCTATACCAAATATCACCCTTAATTTTGCTTTCCAATATCATTTACTGTGGGGATTCCAAATATTATGGTTCATGCATTGCCATAGTTTCTCGTTTCCCCTATGTTTCATGAGATACCATTAAGCCATTGACCAATTGAATTTGCCTTTTATTTGATACCAGAATACAGTATCTTTTCACATTTTGTGCATAATTCCACAAACGTTTTGCATCCGGTACCCTTAATGGATACCAAATATAATAAACTTTATGGCCTATATTATTTGGTATCCCCGGTGTTTCTCGGGTTAGAAGTTACCAGGATTCAATTTGACATCGCATTATGTATGATGGAGAAGCACAGTATTTGTATACCAAATGGTATAACCGATGGTTTTTGGCAGACCTAGAGGAACAAAAATAGGAACTGCGTTAACACGAGAGGAAATGGAGACATCGGTACTCTGATGAAGACAGGGTGTTATACACGACTGCCCGTAGGAATTATAAGAACACTATATTAACTACTAAGGCAGCGTTTTTTTCTGAGAAAATCTTAAATGCTCATAATAAATCAAAAGAAATCTTTAAGGTGGTGAACGACCTCTGCAACGATGTAAGAACATCTCCTCCCCAAATTCCAACGCAAGAGCTTTGCAACTCGCTTAACGACTCCTTTATGGATAAAATAGTCACCATAAAAGAAAGCATACCGGAAAGGCCTAGTATGGTCTCAATAGAGGATACCCTCAGGAACCCCTTCGAACTGGATGCCATTTCCCCGATCGACCATCCTAGGCTAGTGGAATTGATGACCCAGGTGAAATCTGGCTCACCAAATGATTGTTGTCCCCCTCTCGTCCTAAAGGACGTCTTCTCGGCACTTCCACTCTGTATACTTCCGCTTCTTGATGAGTCACTAGCACAAGGTAGGGTCCACACTACTTTCAAAAATGCGACGCTGGTTCCGCTCATTAAAAAACTTGGGGCCGAGCCTGCATATCTTTCTAATTATCGGCCTATATAAGATCTTGGAAGCTCACGTGGCTAGATGTATCTCCAATTTCATCGAATCATCGGATTACCTGGAGCCTAATCAAGCCGGTTTTCGTCCAGCGCATTCAACTGAAGCTGTGATTCTTGCAGTCCTGGACACTATGAGATCTAACGCTGATAGGGGTATCCATCAGGCTCTAGTGCTCCTGGACTTGTCGGCGGCGTTCGACACGGTTGATCACACTATCTTATTGCACCGTGTCGAACAGGCTGGTCTGCGGGGCTCCGCTCTCAGCTGAGTGAACTCTTTCCTGAGTGACCGCACTCAGGCAGTCATGCTCGGGAACTTCACTGCGCCCAAATTGGTCACTACCTGTGGTGTCCCGCAAGGCTCGTCATGGTCTCCTCTCCTGTTTAATTTATATCTCGAACCCCTCTTATACTTTTCAAAAAACAGGAAGGTCACTATTTTTAACTACGCCAACGACCTGCAGCTAAAATTCTCACTGGACTCCACAGACTCTGTCACGGGATTCCAGGCGACCATGTTGCACATTCAGTGGTGGATGGAGTTGAACCATCTAAAACTCAGCCCAGGGAAGACAGAGCTGGTACTCCCGGGCAAAAGTGCGGCCAGTTGGGGCCCCCACTTCTGGCCGTCAACAATGGGGTCACCTCCCTCTCCGTCTCCCTCGGTGAAAAGCCTCGGGATCACCATCAACTCAGATCTTTCTCTTAAAGGTCAGGTGGGAGCTGTGGTCTCCTCCAGCTTCCATCAACTGCGCAAAATAGGAAAAATTGCTCATTTGCTTACCCACTCTGCGCTTATACAAGTGGTGCTCGCCCTGGTCTAGTCCCGATTAGATTTCTCCAATTCTATCTACCTAGGACTACCCATATTTCTGTCTAAGCGCCTACAAATTGTCCAAAACCAAGCGGCCAGACTTATCTTTAAACACCGTATTTGGAGATCGGCAAGACCATTGTTGGCTGCCCTCCACTGGTTACCTATGGCCCAACGGGTGATATTTGAAGAAGGATGTCTGGCTTTTAAGGCCCTGCACGGGAAAAGCCCCATGTTCATTAACTGCCTGGTTGTCAAGCACGAGCCTACCTGCAATCTTCGCTCAGCTCATCTGTCCCTTCTCACCTTACCCTGCTTCAAACTGAAGCGTCAGGGTAGGTGTCGATTTGCTTACCTCGCCACAAAGGTTTGGAACACTCTTCCCTTGACGATCAGGAGTTGTACTAACCTTATGGAGTTTCGAGGAGCCTTGAAGACCTAGCTATTTAAGCAAGCATCCGGATAGGTTAACTGCTATCAATTTTCCTCACTGTCAACGCCATGAAACCCTTGGGTGCCCGTGCGCTTAAAAAGTTTCGATTAACATAACATAACCAAATAGATCCTTCCTTTTGCTTTTCAACATCATTTACCATGGGGATATCAAATATTATGGCTCATGCATTGCTGTAATATTTTGTTTCCCCTGTGTTTCATGGGTTACCGTTTAGTAATTGACTAGCTGAAATTGCCTTTTGTTTGATAGCAGACTACAGTATCTTTTCACATTTTTGTACAGCATTCCACTAGATTTTGCATCCGTACCCTTAAGGGATACCAACTATAATAGCATATACGACTTAAAATATTTGGTATCCGCAGCGTTTCTCGGGTTAGAAGTTACCAGGATTCAATTTGACCTCACTTTTTGTTGAATGGAGGAGCACAGTATTTTCATAACAAATAGCACCCTTCTTTTTGCTTTCCAAAATCATTTACTATGGGGATACCAAATATTATGGTTCACGCATTGCTGTAATAACTATTATCCCATTTGTTTCATGAGTTACACTTGAGCCATTGAATAGTTGAAATTGCCTTTTCATTGATAGCAGACTACAGTATCTTTTCAAATTTTGTACATCATTCCACAAGATTTTGCTTCCTTACCCTTAGGGGACACCAACTATAATAGCCTGTACAGCTATAAGATTTGGCATCCCTAGTGTTTCTCGGGTTAGAAGTTACTGGGATTCAATTTGACTTTGCCGTATGTTGGATGTGGGAGCACAGTATTTCTATGCCAAATAGCACCCTTCCTTTTGCTTTGCAACATCTTTTACTAAAGGGATGCCAAATATTTTGGCTAACACATAGTCATATTATCTTGTATCCCCTATTTTTATGGGTTAAAATTTAGCCATTGACCTATTGAATTTGCCTTTTATTTGATAGCAGACTACAGTATCTTTTCACATTTTGTACATCATTCCACAATATTTTGCATGCGTTACCCTTATGGGATACCAAATATAATAGCCTATATGACCTATAATATTCGGTATCCCCAGCATTTCTCGGGTTAGAAGTTACCAGGATTCAATTTGATCTCGCCTTATGCTGGATGGAGGAGCACAGAAGTTTCCTACCAAAAAGCACCCTTCCTTTTGCTTTCCAAAATAATTTTCTATGGGGATACCAAATATTATGTCTGTCCCATTGCTGTAATATATTGTATCCCCTATGTTTCATGGGTTACCATTTAGCCATTGACTAATTGAATTTGCCTTTTATTTGATAGCAGACTACTGTATCTTTTCACATTTGTACATCATTACACAAGATTTTGCATCCGTACCCTTAGGTGATGCCAAATTTAATAGCATATACCGCCTATAATATTTGGTATCCCCAGTGTTTCTCTGGTTGGAAGTGACCAGGACTCAATTTGACTTCACCTTTTGTTTGATGGGGGAGCACAGTGTACTGATACCAAGGAGCACCCTTCCTTTTGCTTTTCAACACCATTTACTATGGGGATACCAAATATTATGGCTCACGCATTGCTGTAATATCTATGTTATGTTATGTTATGTTAATAGACATTTATATCGCGCACGGATACTCAAGAGAATCCCGGCGCGGTGGTGAACCAAAACAACGGGCGGCGTATTTAAATTGGTTGATTAAAAAGGAAGCTTCAACTGTTTCTTAAATAGCATGGTGTCCTGGATGCTACGCAGCTCCAGAGGGAGGGAATTCCAGGCCTCCGCAGCTTTACCAGAGAGGGAGCTACCCCCTAGCCGAACCCTGCGGAAGCAGGGAACTGCCATCAGGCTCAAGGTGGTAGAGCGGAGGTTTCTGGGAGGTGTGTAAAAGGAGAAACGCCTCTGGAGATAAACCGGGCCTAGACCATGCAAGGCTCTATGAGCCAGCGTAAGGGCCTTAATATGGATGCGGTAGACAACAGGCAGCCAGTGCAAGTCTCGTAAGTGCTGTTTCATGCTGGGACGCCCAGGGATTTGTAACAGAACCCTAGTGGCCGCATTCTGAACTACTTGCAGTTTCTTAGACTGATACCCCAGGAGTCCAATATACAAACCATTGGCATAGTCAATGCGGGACACGATAAGTGCCTGAGTGACCATTTCCCTGGCAGGTCTAGGTAGCAAAAGGAAGAACTTCCTGAGAGATTTTAGGATACCGAAGCACACCCCGCCAGTCGCTTTATCTGAGCAGTGAATCTAAGATCTTCCCCGAACCAGATCCCCAGATTTTTAGCAGGGTTGCCAGATGACAGAACCTGGGGGTACTCTGGGGGCCACAAAGTCTCTCTAAAGAACGGAGGGAAGGAGCCATAGAGGAGAACCTCCGACTTGCCCTCATTACACTTCAGCTGAGCCCGGGCCAGCCAACCAAAGACCGCTGCAAGGCAGCGCTGGGCTGCTAAAGGGGACACTTCACCTTCCTTCCAAGTAAAGAGGAGCTGGATGTCATCCGCATATGCTATGACTTTTGCACCCAGCTCCTCTGCGAGGAAGATCAGGGGGGTAACATAAATGTTAAAGAGCAGTGGGCTCAGAGTCGAGCCCTGCGGAACACCGGTAGCCACTCTCCGGGGGTAGAGGAAAAAGAGGCATCCAGACCTGCTGAGTACAATCTACCAGGAAGGATTCAAGCCACTTCCAGGCCTGCCCAGACACGCCAATGTGAGAAAGCCTAGAGAGAAGTTGTTGGTGTGGGACCGTATCGAAGGCGGCAGAGAGGTCCAATAAAATCAGGGCCGCTCTGCCGCCCCCATCCAAACACTCCCTTATGGCTTCTGATATTTCTACAAGAGCGGTCTCAGTGCTATAGGAAGCTCTGAATCCGGATTGGGCCAGATGGAGAGCACCCAATGACTCAACAAAAGTGGATAGCTGCCTAAAGGCTGCTTTCTCACATATCTTGGCCACCACCGGAAGAAGAGAAATAGGGCGATAGCTAGTAAGTATGTCTGGATCTAAGGAGGGCTTCTTCAGGAGAGGTATAAGTTTAGCCTCCTTCCAAACCTTGGGTACAATGCCGGTCTGAAGTGATAGATTTATAATAGCATTCACCTCCGGATTAACTACCTCAGCAACCTCAGCAAGCAACCTAGCAAGACACGGATCAGAGGGAGATCCAGATTTGAGGGATGAGAGGATAGATAGGGAGTCCTTCAAAGTAATCGGCAAAAAAGCCATCAAAGAAGAAGCGGGCAGAGGGGGAGCTGGTGGGCATGAGGTGTGGCATCGGCCTGCCCTATGCAATCCGACCCTAGAGAATCCTGTATTGCCTGGATTTTATCAATAAAAAAGTCTGACAGTTTCTCACACCACTCAGCCGGAAACAGGCAGGTCCATCCGCTCGGCACTGGTATTAAGGAAACTCTGTACGATGGTAAATATTTCCTTTGAGTTATTTCTAGAGCCAGCAATGCACTCAGCGAAGAAAAGGCTTTTAGCCTCCTTAATAACGTTGTAGTGCTCCCTCTGGGCCTTTCTAAGTGCAACTTTCGGCAATGGGCAGTAGTTTGAACTCCAACGGCGTTCAAATTTTTTACAGGAATGTTTTAGTGATCCAAGGTTGTTGGAGTACCAGGGTTTGGACGGCGCATTTCTAACGCGCCTGTCCGGGAGGGGAGAGGTAACAGACTCCACCACCTGGGAGATCCAGTTGGTGAAGTTCACTAAGGCTCCCTCCAATGTCACATTGGCAGAAGGTCGAGAATTAGACAAGACCCTACCAAAAACAGAAGCATCAATCCTCTGAGAGGGTCTGCTTTGAGAAAGCTTTTTTAAAAACACAGGTTTGATGATGGACCAGGAGAACTGAATCAGAAAATGATCTGACCAGAGTACTTGAAGAGGATAAATGTCATACAGAGGAAAGTTAAAGCACACCAGGTCTAGGATATGCCCCCCAATGTACGTGGGGGAATCAATCCATTGAGTAAGTTGTGCCATTTTCAAGTAGTCCTTCTGTTCAGTCGTATCAGCCCCTGACGGGCAGTCGAAATGTATGTTGAAATCCCCCAGTAATAAGAAGCGAGAAAAGCGAACAGCCCTAGGGACAATGATCTCATCGAGAGCCTTCAAGAAAGCTCCGGAGGAGCCCAGGGGTCTATATACAAGTGTCCCACCCAGCGTGAAGTGCGGGGTCAAAGAGATAGGGAAATTCAGTAATTCACCCCCTCAATTCCTGGGGAGACTTCATTGACCAGAGTCCAGGAGTCTCTATACACCACTGCTAGGCCTCCACCCCTGCCAGCTTTCCTATCTACCCTTGTAATTTTAAACCCTCTGGGAATAGCCAACTCTACCATAGGGGCAGAAAATTCATTGAACAAGGTCTCAGTCACAAACAAGAGATCATACTGGTCCTCGGAAAGGAGTTCATAGAGGTCTGGGACATGCTTAACAAGAGAGTTGGAGTTGATAAGTGCCAACCGAATACAGACCCCCTTCCCCAGCTGTTACAGAGGGGGTAATCTGAGTATCCGGGGCATCTAAGGAGGTGTTGAAGCTAAATTTGCACTTACTACACTTTCTAGTCAGATTATCGAGGACGTTCCACTGGCAAACACACTCATCCTTTAATTTATTAAAGCCCATTAAAACATCCCGATTATAACGTTTAGGTGCCTTCAGAATCTTTTGGGGATATGGGCATAGTGGCTAGCGCTGGTCGCGTTCTTGGCGCGGACCGGCGCAGACGGGCTTGCCTTTGGCGCGACAGCGGCGCGCCCGCTGCGCGCATCCACTGCGCGACCTAGTAGGCACGTGCCTTAAATAAACAGTACCCTCCCCCAACTAGAGCGCCAACTCCAGCTCAGGACTGGGAAGTGTGGGAAAAGTGCACTGCCCTCTGCACAAACGGCACCAAAAAGCTGCGGCAGAACGGGGCGTGCAGGTGAGCACAGAGGTAAGTCAGCAAACAATTAAAATATCATAAGAACACAATTTCCCTTTTTAAAAAAAAGCAATATGCTGACCGGAGCACCAAACGGATAGCAGGAGCTGCCACTATCCTGCTAGTATCCCATTTATTTCATGGGTTACCCTTGAGCCATTGAATAGTTGAAAGTGCCTTTTGTTTGAAAGCAGACTACAGTATCTTTTCACATTTTGTACATCATTCCACAATATTTTGCATCCGATACCCTTAAGGGATGCCAAATATAATAGCCTATAGGGCCTATAATATTTGGAATCCCCAGCGTTTCTCGGGATAGAAAGTTACCAGGATTCAATTTGACATTGACTTATGTTGAATAGTTGAAATTACCTTTTGTTTGATAGCAGACTACAGTATGTTTTCACATTTTGTACATCATTCCACAAGATTTGGCATCCGTACCCTTAGGGGATACCAACTATAATAGCCTATACAGCCTATAATATTTGTTATCCCCAGTGTTTCTCGGGTTACAACTTACCAGGATTCAATTTGACTTCGCCATATGTTGGATGGGAAAGCACAGTATTCCTATACCAAATAGCACCCTTCCTTTTGCTTTCCAACATCATTTACTATAGAGATACCAAATATTATGGCTCATTCATTGTTGTAATATCTCGTATCCCCGATGTTTCATGTGTTACATTTTGAGCCATTGAATAGTTAAAATGACCTTTTGTTTGATAGCAGACTACAGTATGTTTTCACATTTTGTACATCATTCCACAAGATTTGGCATCCGTACCCTTAGGGGATACCAACTATAATAACCTATACAGCCTATAATATTTGGTATCCCCAGTCTTTCTCGGGTTACAACTTACCAAGATTCAATTTGACTTTGCCGTATGTTGGATGGGGAAGCACAGTATTCCTATACCAAATAACACCCTTCCTTTTGCTTTCCAACATCATTTACTAAGGGGATACCAAATATTATGGGTCACACATTGCCATATCTTGTATTCCTATGTTTCATGTGTTACCCGTAAGCCATTGACCAATTGAATTAGCCTTTTATTTGATAGCAGACTACTGTATCTTTTCACATTTGTACATCATTACACAAGATTTTTCATCTGTACCCTTAGGTGATGCCAAATTTAATAGCATATACCGCCTATAATTTTTGGTATCCCCAGTGTTTCTCTGGTTGGAAGTGACCAGGACTCAATTTGACTTCGCCTTTTGTTTGATGGGGGAGCACAGTGTACTGATACCAAGGAGCACCCTTCCTTTTGCTTTCCAACACCATTTACTATGGGGATACCAAAAATTATGGCTCACACATTGCTGTAATATCTAGTATTCCATTTGTTTCATGGGTTACCCTTGAGCCATTGAATAGTTGAAAGTGCCTTTTGTTTGATAGCAGACTGCAGTATCTTTTCACATTTTGTACATCATTCCACAATATTTTGCATCTGATACTCTTACGGTATACCAAATATAATAGCCTATAGGGCCTATAATATTTGGAATCCCCAGCGTTTCTCGGGATAGAAAGTTACCAGGATTCAATTTGTCATTGACTTATGTTGGCTGGAGGAGCACAGTATTTCTGTGCCTAATAGTACCCTTCCTTTTGCTTTCCAACGTCTTTTACTACAGGGATACTAAATATTATGGCTCATTCATGGTTGTAATATCTCATATCCCCGATGTATCATGTGTTACCTTTTGAGACATTGAATAGTTGAAATTACCTTTTGTTTGATAGCAGACTTCAGTATTTTTTCACATTTTGTACTTCATTCCACAAGATTTGTCATCCGTACCCTTAGGGGATACCAACTATAATAGCCTATACAGCCTATAATATTTGGTATCCCCAGTGTTTCTCGGGTTACAACTTACCAGGATTCAATTTCACTTCGCCATATGTTGGATGGGGAGGCACATTATTCTTATACCAAATAGCACCCTTCCTTTTGCTTTCCAACATCATTTACTAAGGGGATACCAAATGTTATGGGTCACACATTGCCATAATATCTTGTTTTTCCCTATTTTGCAGGAGTTACCCTTAAGCCATTTACCAACTGAATTTGTCTTTTATTTGATAGCAGACTACAGTATCTTTTAACATTTTGTACATCATTCCACAAGATTTTGCATCCGTACCCTTACTGGATACCAACTATAATAGCCTATATCACCTACATTATTTGGTATCCCCAGCGTTTCTCGGGCTAGATGTTACCAGGGTTCAATTTGACCTCGCTTTATGTTGGATGGAGGAGCACAGTATTTTCATACCAAAAAGCACCCTTACTTTTGCTTTCCAAAATCATTTTCTAAGGGGATACCAAATATTATGGCTGACTCATTGCTGTAATATATTGTATCCCCTATGTTTCATGGGTTACCTTTTAGCCACTGACCAATTGAATTAGCCTTTTATTTGATAGGAGACAACAGTATCTTTTAACATTTTGTACATCATTCCACAAGATTTTGCATCCGTACCCTTAGGGGATACCAACTATAATAGCCTATATGACCTATAATATTTGGTATCCTCAGCGTTTCTCTGGTTAGAAGTTACCAGGATTCAATTTGACCTCGCCTTATGTTGGATGGAGGAGCACAGTATTTTCATACCAAAAAGAACCCTACCTTTTGCTTTCCAAAATAATTTTCTATGGGGATACCAAATATTATGGCTGACCCATTGCTGTAATATATTGTATCCCCTGTGTTTCATGGGTTACCTTTTAGCCATTGACCAATTGAATTAGCCTTTTATTTGATAGCAGACTACTGTATCTTTTCACATTTGTACATCATTCCACAATATTTTGCATCCGATACCCTTAGGGGATACCAAATATAATAGCCTACAGGGCCTATAATATTTGGTATTCTCAGTGTTTCTGGGATTAGAAGTTACCAGGATTCAAATTTACATTGACTTATGTTGGCTGGAGGAGCACAGTATTTCTGTACCTAATAGCACCCTTCCTTTTGCTTTCCAACATCATTTAATATAGGGATTCCAAATATTATGGCTCATTCATTGTTGTAATATCTCATATCCCCAATGTTTCATGTGTAACCTTTTGAGCCATTGAATAGTTGAAATTACCTTTTGTTTGATAGCAGACTTCACATTTTGTACATCATTCCACAAGATTTTGATTCCGTACCCTTAGGGGATACAAACTATAATAGCCTATACAGTCTATAATATTTGGTATCCCCAGTGTTTCTCGGGTTAGAACTAACCAGGATTCAATTTGACTTTGCTGTATGTTGGATGGCAAAGCACAGTATTCCTATACCCTTCCTTTTGCTTTTCAACATAATTTACTAAGGGGATACCAAATATTATGGGCCACACATTTCCATAATATCTTGTATTCCCTATGTTTCATGGGTTACCCTTAAGCCATTGACCAATTGAATTTGCCTTTTATTTGATAGCAGACTACAGTATCTTTTAAAATTTTGTACATCCTTCCACAAGATTTTGCATCCGTACCCTTATGGAATACCAACTATAATACCCTTTACGACCTATAATATTTGGTATCCCCAGCGTTTCTCGGGTTAAAAGTTACCAGGATTCAAGTTGACCTCGCCTTATGTTGGATGGAGGAGCACAGTATTTTCATACCAAACAGCACCCTTCCTTTTGCTTTCCTAAATCATTTTCTATGGGGATACCAAATATTATGGCTCACCTATTGCTGTAATATATTCTATCCCCTATGTTTCATGGGTTACCTTTTAGCCATTGACCAATTGAATTAGCCTTTTATTTGATAGCAGACAACAGTATCTTTTCACATTTGTATATCATTCCACAAGGTTTTGCATCCGTACCCTTAGGTGATACCAAATTTAATAGCATATACGTCCTATAATTTTTGGTATGCCCAGTGTTTCTTGGGTTAGAAGTTACAAGGATTCAATTTGACTTTGCCTTATGTTATATGCAGTAGCATAGTATTTCTATATAAAATAACCCACTTCCTTTTGCTTTCCAACATCATTTACTATGGGGATACCAAATATTACGGCTCATGTATTGCTGTAATATCTCCTATCCCCTATGTTTCATTTGTTACCCTTAACCTATTGACCAGTTGAAATTGCCTTTTGTTTGATAGCAGACTACAGCATCTTTTCATATTTTTCATGTAATTCCCCAATACTTCAGATCTGTTTACTTTAGAGTATAGCATATATAATGGACTCTACCGCCTATAATATTTGGTATCCTCTATGTTTCTCTGGTTAGAGCTTATCAGGATTCAATTTGACATGTTCTTATTTTGGCTGGGTGAGTACAGTATTTTTCTGCCAACTGGCATCCTTCCTTGAGTTTTCTAACATCTCTTTCTATCAGGATACCAAATATTAAGGATTATGCAAGGCTATAATATCTTATATCCCCTACTTTTAATGGGTTACCCTTTAGCTATTGACCAACTGAAATCGCCTTGTAATTAATAGCCAATTACTGTATTTTTCTGTATTTTTGATTTCCTTCCACAAACATCACAGAAGGTGTTTTGGCGATACCAAAAATAATGGCCCATACAGCCTATAATTTTTAAGGTTCACTGACAGAATATCGATGTACAAAATATAGGACCTGATTCCTATGTCATTCGGAAGGCTTGCGAGTCTGATTTGGCTTTCCCAGATCCGATTCTTAGCCCTTGTTTATGACCGAATCGTACACAGGTCTGAACGACCAAGTACAATGCGAAGATCATGTATGCATTGGCCAAATAGTTTCCGGGACCCAAACCTGTTATTACGACTCATTCTTATCTGAATCATGCAGTGCTATGGAGCCGAATTCTGACCGAGCGAGCACAATGCACGATTCAAACAGCTGCTTGCCCTCGGTCTCAGCAAGATGAAAAGTCTGTCAGAATCGTACTTCGGGGGCTGTAGCAGGCCCCCCTTCACCCCGGTTCCTCAGAATCTGTCACAGGGATGTGCCCATGGGTCCCCCCTGATCCAGGCATGCAGAGTGACCATGGTGCCCGCCACAGGGTGTATGCTTTTCTCCACCCACCCCTTTTTGCTATGGGAGCAGATGTTCGAGTCTATACATGTGCTACAGAATGCAGCACACATAGAAAGAGAAAAGCAAAGAGAAATACAAGTATTTCTCCTTGTAATGCCATTCTAATGCCTGCTCTTGGATGGCGTTGGTTTTTGCTGCTGCCTTAGATGTACACCTGCTTGTAAATCTGGGGCAGCTTTGAAACCAATGGGTGTTGCGGTTCATAGCCCACAGCAACTCCCATTGCACACCCCTTTCACACTAAGTGATGAGTGTAAAAGGGTCTTGTTAGACTTGGCACCATTGTCATGGGTTTCCCCTGTATTTTTGCCTTTGCTTCCTGTATTTTTGCTGTATGTTGGAATTTGTTTTTGCTGGTCTAGATGCTTTGGGCAGTTTGCCACTGTTGTTTAGTGCCAAAGTCTAAGTGCTCCCAAAGTAAAGTATTGTTATGGATTAATGATTCCCTGTTTGGCATATTTGATTTACTAGTCAGTCCCTAGTACAGTGCACTGTGTATGCCCAGGGCCTGTCATCAAATGCTTCTAGTGGACCTGCAGCACTGACTGTGCCACCCACAGAAGCAGCCTGTAAATGTAACTCAGGCCTGCCATTACAGAGCCTGTGTGCAGTCTAGTACTACCAAGTCGACTTGGCAAGTACACTCACTTGCCAGGCCCTACCCTTCCCTATTCTTACCTGTCAGTCATCCCTAAGTTAGGCCCAAGGTACCCCTGTGGGCAGGGTGCAGTGTATGTAAAAGGTAGGACATGCCCTGGTGTGTGTGGCATGTCCTGATAGTGAAGTACAGCCAATTTTGTTTTCACTATTGCAAAGATAGGATAGAATTTGGGAGTTTGCTTATTGGCATATTTGATTTACTAGTCAGTCCGTAGTACAGTGCACTGTGTATGCCCAGGGCCTGTCATCAAATGCTTCTAGTGGACCTGCAGCACTGACTGTGCCACCCACAGAAGCAGCCTGTAAATGTAACTCAGGCCTGCCATTACAGAGCCTGTGTGCAGTCTAGTACTACCAAGTCGACTTGGCAAGTACACTCACTTGCCAGGCCCTACCCATCCCCATTCTTACCTGTCAGTCATCCCTAAGTTAGGCCCAAGGTACCCCTGTGGACAGGGTGCAGTGTATGTAAAAGGTAGGACATGCCCTGGTGTGTGTGGCATGTCCTGATAGTGAAGTACTGCCAATTTTGTTTTCACTATTGCAAAGATAGGATAGAATTTGGGAGTTTGCTTATAACATATAGTAAACATAACTATATGTTATAAGCAATGTAGGAAAATAAAGTTTAGTACGCCTGAAGTCAGAAAGTTAAAATGCATCTTTTAGTGAAGGTGGCTTTTACATTCTGTGTTTGAAAATAACACTTTTAGAAAGAAGGTATTTTCTTGCTTAGCCTTCCAGTGTGCCTCCGCTAGGATGTGTATTGACTGACTGGCTTTGGAGTGACAGAGGCTGGGGATGAACAGTGGCTCCAGACAGTACGATGGGTCAGGGCTGGGCTGAATAGACCTGGGCTGCATTTAGAGTAGGGGATGAGTTTTTATTTCACCTGAATGGGCCTGGACTGCCTGACACACTGCTTTCTCAACCTCCTGCCAGGAAGCTGTGCCAGGGTGGACAGAACTGGTTCTGACTGATCACAGGGATTCTCTGCCACCAGAGAACAAAGGATTTTGCTTTATAAAAAGAGGGGCCGAGACCCCAGGAATTTAAATCACTTCTGGGAAATCAAGAAGAACCTTTGCCAAGGAGAAGAACTGGAGAAACTGGAGGAGGAGTACTGCCCCTATCTTGTGTACTGTCTGGGATTGGCCTGCAGTGGCTGCTTCTGCAAAGGAAAGGAGATGGACTTTGCTGTGTGCTGTGTCCCCGGTTTGAGGAAGATCTTCAAGGGCTTGAAGTTGAGCTTGTCTCCTATTCATGAGGTCTCAGGAATATCATAGATCTCACCAAGCTTCTAGGCACAGTCTCTGGAACCGCTGGTTACAGTTGCCTGGAGAGGAAAAGGGTAACCAACTCTGTCATTGAGTCCGTCGCAGGATTCTGTGTCCTGAAGGCACAGTAAAGAGCACCGCCTCGTTTTACAATGCAACGCTGGTCTCACCAACTTCGTCAATGAGTCACTGCTTGCATCGTGTCCTGTGGGCATCGCACTCTGCAACGCTTTGCTACACGATGCACTGATGTCATCGACTCTGTCGCTGCCCGACTCGAACATCGACAGGCTCCATCACCGCATCATGACCTGCCAGCACCGCATCGAGTACTATCTCACGCTGAAACGCAAGCCTTGGTCTCACTGACTCCATCAACTAGCCGCTGCCTGTACCGAGCCGTGAGGACACTGCACACTGCAACACTTCCCTCTCACCTCGCACCTGCAACAGTTGACCCGGACCGGCTTGTACCATTGTGCCAACCGCAACAATAAAAGGTACTGTCTCCGAGTCTGTCGACGCTTTAGGTAACCTGTATTGACGCTGTTGGCCGTAATTGTTAGACTCTGTCATATTCAGTATCGCGGTAGCCCCGGACAGAATTACTGAGTCAGAGGAACTGTATTTTCACGTTTTTCCTGCAATTTAAAGGTTATTTTACACAGTAACAATTTTTTTAAAGTATTGTATAATGGATTTTTGTCAGTTTTGGTCTTGTTGTTTTAGATAAAGTTTGCTTATTTTTCCAAACTGGTGTGGTGTCCATTTGTAGTGTTTTCACTTTGTTACTGTATGCATGGCCAAATTCTTTACACACTGCCTCTGAGATAAGCCTGTCTGCTCCTGTCAAGCTACCAAAGGGCAGGGGTTATTTTAGAAGTGTATCCCCCTTACCCTGACTAGGAAGAAGGGTCCTTACTAGGACAAAGGTGCAGGTCCTGTAATTTGCTTTCAATCACTGGCATACAGAAAGTTGCAGGCTATGTTTTCAGACCACAGATCACTAACAGATTGCAAGTGTGCCAGCAATCTATACAACACAAATAGTGCATGTGTGATAGGCTGAGCATAGCCTGCCGATCATTCAAACAGGCAGTTTGTTTTTTTCAGATCACTATGTGTGTCTGGTACGGTGGTGCTAAAGCAGTTCTGCACAACTGTGGACTATTATAGTAAAATGGTAGCAAGTCTAAATGATTCACTTCATGAACCCCTTAGATGTGAGCCATCTCTGTTTCAGAGCTTGTGGCTGGAGTATCTCAACAAGGTCAGTATGCAAATATATGCTTTGTAAAGTGCACAACGACTCCCAGAGTGATCTCTTGATATTGATGACAATGTGTGCTGTTAAGTAACTCAGGAGTCCTCATTTTATCATTTTGGATAAAAGGTAGGCATGGGTAAAATTTAGTTTGCAGTGGCATAATCTCACAAAACTTTCCTGCATTTCTTATGCACAAAATGCCATGACTACAGTATTGCACCATGTTGCATATTCAGTTTTCATTTATTCAAAAATGTGATTATGGGAGCATGTTAGCAATGTGAAATAATAGAAAATCAGTGGGTGTTCATGTGACATGAAATTAATAACTTTTTTAGTTTCAAATGGGCCCTAAAAATGAATGTAAGGAAGCATTTCATGCTAAAAATAACACAAAATGCCGGATCAGCATTTTGCATCATTTCTGAAAAGCAAATGTTTGGAACAGAAAAGTCCTCTGCATGGTAATCGATGTGTACCCCTACTCTGAGTGCCCAACTGTACTGTTGTCTGAATCCCATCTGCTGATTTTTGCTGTCATAGGCAAACATGGATCACACGCGCATGCTATGACATAAGCCTGTCTCACGGATGGTGGTCTTGTTGGACTTGGTGTTCCCACAGCGCTACCCTCATAGCGATGGAAGGCTACCACCTTCACCAGGAGTTAAGCAGCCCAATGCAATGGTGGCAGTATACTGTGTGGTGATCAGCAGTAGTGAACAGGTACCTTTTACCCTTTTACTGGACTGAGGCCTACAGGTTCACTCACCTTTTTAAAAGTTTCGCAGCTGTGTGCTTACCTCACCCTTACCCTATATCAGGTAGACGTGGAAGTGCTAGGCATTACAAGAGTTGTCACTCGGCTCTGGGTGTATGTGTGCCTGGGAAGGGTACAATACAGGGATTGGGCAGCCCTGAGAAATGCATGCAAGGTGAGTGTATGTGCTGGGTGTGTGTGTACCTGTGAGGAGAACAGTATATGAGGATGGAGTGCTCTACAATGCATGCATGGTGAATGCATGTACTGGGTGTATGTGTGCCCACAAGAAGTACAGTACATGAAGGAAATAGTGTTGTGCAGTGTATACATGGTGAATGTGTGTGCTGGGTGTATGAGTCCCTGTGGGGCACGATACATATAGGTAACAGTGCTGGACAATGAGTACAGGTTTGTCTGTAATTGAGGACCTTAGGTTCCCTTTTAGAAGATCTGTGCATGTATGGTAAAGACATGAGGTGGTAGAGGAATCTTCCCAGACAGATTTGTGTATTGCTGCATTTATGTGAGCTGGGTGGGACACACCTGGTAGAGGAGAGCTAGGCCCCACCTATACACTTCAAAGGGTGCTCTTTGATTCAGTGAGACAGTGACTTTGTACAGAGGTACATCATTTAGGGTTTTGGTAGAGGAGTAAAGAGAGAGTGATGAGACAGAAGAGGAGATATGATGATCTAAAGAGAGATATAGGACAGAACTTTTATTCTTTAACTTAATTACCACTAATTACCTATGAGCCTGAGGGTTAGATGGGGTAGTTAGGTATGTGGTTTAAGATTCTCTGAAGCGTGCATGCCCATCAGACAAAGACGCATCTGTCCTTCTAGCTATCTTGATCACTTTACAAGGGCCCTTTGGATGCTGGAGGTCTTGTGAAATAAGCCAATTTGCCCATTCCTTAAAATGACCCTGCAACAAGCACCAGAAATCCAAGAAAGATCAGACTGGTGCAATTTCTCACATAATGATATGGAAGAACATGAGTGCACTCAAGAGCAAGGGGCAAAAGCTATGTGTATCAGGCGAGCATAGTGTGGTGTGCAACAAAGCCTCAAAGATGATATGCAGCAGATTGTGGTCAACAATAGGAAATCAGAGGTATTTGCTCTGGGTCGTGGGACCCGCCAGGACTGTCCACTTTTGCCCTTACTCTTCACTCCCTCCCTAGAGCTGTTAGCGGCATGGATCCGTAGGGATCAAATGATTAGGGGACTCAGGTGGACGGAAGGATGAGAAGACCGCATCTCATTATACAACATTCTTCTGTACCTCGACTCTCCAGAAAAATTGCTCCATATAGTGCTCCATATCTTCACAAACTTTGGGTAAAACTCATGGTATACGATTAACTGGAGCAAGTCCCTGCTGTATGTTCTTCATGTTGACCCTCCCGCTCCACCCAGGGGTTGTCCTATTCAAATAACAAAAGTGGGCTTCAAGTATCTCTGGGAGTCTTCATTACCTGAGACCCCAAACTTTGATATGAGTGCAATCTACTTCCCCCATTGCAGAGACTGAAGCAAGATGTTGTGAACTGGAAGGCACTGGCACTTTCATTGCTAGGAAGAGCAGCACTTTTTAAAATGATGTTGTTAACGTGCTTCCTCTAAGTCTTGCAGAACACCTAGATCTGGTCCCAGCAAAATATTTCAAGGAGATAGAGAGCCTGCAGGGAGAACTGCTTAGCACAAACTTGTTCTTGGGTGGTATGATGGGGGACTTGGGCTCCTGGACATCAAAAAGTATTATTGGGCCGCCCACCTGGCCACCATCAATCATTGTACCTATCGCCTCGGGGACCACCCACGGAATAGATAAATGCCTACTCTTTGGCGGAAACCACTACAGGGCGATTTATTCTAGACCACGACAGTATCCCCTAACAGGACCAACAAAACAGTCACTTCAGGTCTGGCATGCAGGGAACCGAAGCCTGGGGTGGGTCCAGAAACTCACGCTAGCAACTCCCCTATGGGACTCAGAACAGCTGGGCACCCTAGGGACCTCAAGGGGGTTTGACAAATGGAACCTCATTGGGATTTCGAAGTTTGGGGACCTAAGGGAAAAGGGTGAGGTGGTGTCATTTGCATCACTCGAGCACGATCATGAGCTAGCCGACACCAAGTATTTTAGATACCTACAGGTCTGTCATGTCCTCCAGTCAAATCTTCCAGATGTGACCTCCCCACCGGAATCCTCTCCATTGGAGGACAGACTTTTAGATGGCTACCTTCCAGAAAAAGCAATAGCCCTGACTTACAAAAAGTTAAGTAATAACACTGCTGATCCCCTAGGACCGATACGAGAGCACTGGGAGGGATATGGGCTGGAGCTGGATGACGAGGAGTGGCAGGAGGTGGTGGCCTCACCACAGGAAGTTGTGATCTTGTCTAGGTTATGTCTCGTCCAACTCAAAATTTTACATAAGTATACGTCTCTGGACCCAGACTAGCGCAAATGGGAAGGGTGACTAAGGGACAATGCAAAGACGGTGTGGCCAAGTGGGCACCTTTATGCACACAATATGGGAATTTGGGGGTGTTCAGAAATACTGGAAGAAGATACATGACTGTGCGGGTGAGGTGTTAGAAACCGTAATTAGGCCCGAAGCACAAAGATGCCTCTTAAATGTGTTGGAACCCATGGCCCTCAACAGTAAAGACAAATTATGGGTCACTCTGGGTCTAATGGTGGCCAACAGAAATACAGTGCAGTTGTGGGTGGCAGCAGTGTCGCCAAAACTTGAGGCTTGGAAAGCGGATATGGACTGGTGTATGGTCAGAGTAAAAACAGTGTATGTTGCATGTGACTGCTCCCCAAAATGGTCCGTGTTAGATTTGGGGGTCTCTAGTTGGCACAGGTAGGTACTTGTGACAAATAGGGACCCTTGCCTCTAGTCAGGATAAGGGGGTACACTCCTAAAGTAACCCCTGCTCACCCTCTTGGTAGCTTGGCACAAGCAGACAGGCTTATCTCAGAGGCAGTGTGTAAAGCATTTGTGACCACATACAGTAACCCAGTGACAACACTACAGATGGACACCACACAGTTGTATATTAAAAATAAGTATTCTTTATATAGACTTAACACAAGACCACAAACGACAAAAGTCCACAATACTATACTTAAAATGGTAGTTTTAGCTTAGTTCAGTTCAGATCTCAGGATGCAACACTTTAAGTCAATGTTCCTTTCAATGCGGGACGCTTCCACAACAAACAGTTTTGCAGCGATGGAAATGCAGCAAAGTTCTGGTGCAAAGAAATAAAGATGTGAAGATCTTCCAGATGCGGCACGCTTCTCCGATGATGTGAGAAGTCTCGGTTCGATGCATCAACTGCAGCGGCGACACCCTTGTTCAGCGATGCGACAGCAACAGCCTCGGCTGCAACCCTCTTCTCTGACGTTACGAGAGGCTTCCGCACAATGCGGCAACTACAGAGGCGACATCCAAGATGCGACAGCAGCAGCTCCGACGGCAGCGCGCTTCTCCATGGATGCGTGGCACTTTTCTTGATGCGGTGCAATGCGGCAGCTACAGCGGTGACATTCACGAAGCGATGGCGACAGGCTTCTTTCTCGTTGAGTGACGCTTCTCTCGATGCGGAAGCTAGAGCGGCGACATTCTCCTTCGGAGTTGCAATGGCAGCGGCTGCGACGGCGGCACGCTTCCTCCTCTTGAGTCGTGCTTCCAGCTCCTTGCGACACGCAGTCCCTCAGAGGGCTCAAAAACAGCAGCTGGCACTTCCAAAGAACTCTGGGGAGCTTGGGTTTGAAAACGGGTGTCCCGGTGTCCTTTAGGCTGTACGATCATTTCCCTCCTGAGGCGGAGGCCGGGAGGTTGTTGTGCCACGATATTGGTTTGCTTTTAAAATTGATATTGCTTTTAAAATCTTAATTTAGGCTTGACTAACAAAGTTTTTCCCTTCTACCACCTCCCCCCTCCTCCTCGCTACCTGGGCCACTCTCAGCCGAGTGTTGATGCTGATAGCCCGGTCCCGGGTAGACGAAGAATATTAGCGGCCATATTGGGTGTGTTAAAGCGCTGGGACACGCTCTAGCTGCGCATAAAAGGGGACGATCATGTCTCCGCGCAGCGGACGCGACCAGCGGACGTGCCGGACCTGTGCTGGAGTCGTGCCAGACTTCTGCCCGTCAGCGCCAAGGAGGCGTCTGGGGCCAGGGAGCCTGTCCCTATCCATATCCAAGCCTCATGTGAACCCCTGTATTCTCTACTTGCCCTAAGATCCCTCGAACCTTCCTGGCAGTCCTGCCACCACACTTATCCCCCGGACCTGCTCATGTCTAACCCTGATTGTGGCTGTTACAAGGAAGGCAATCACCACAACTCCCCGGATCTCACCCATAAGCAGTTTACCCTTAAGAGGCCAGGCCCCTCCCCCACTTCTAACTACTCTGGGTTTCTTATCAACACCCGCTCGTTAGTTAAAAATAATGTTACTTTCAGGGAATTTATTCTGGAACAAAAGCCCACTTGGGTCTTTATTACTGAAACCTGGGCTTCGGACTCCTCTGAGCCCGACCTAATAAATGCGATTCCAGAAGGCTATGCCTTGGCCAGAATGGACAGAGTTGTTCGCAGGGGAGGAGGGCTGGGGATAGTTTATTACAACTCGACAAGATGTCGAATCGATCACCTGTCCTCTCCGTCTGACCCCTTCCAGGCCTTATATTTTGCCCTTAATCCCTCCCCCACTGTGTCCTTCACTGGGATCCTGATATACAGGCCCCCGGGCTCTAGGTCCTCTTTCAGTCTCGGACTTCTTAAGACTCTTGAACCTTACATGGGCAAACCCAACCTTACGGTTCTTGAGGATTTCAATTTCCATTTGGAGAATGCAACTTCCGCTGAAACTGTACATCTGCTGGACGCCCTTGGTTCCTGTGGACTCCCTCAGATAGTGGGTAGTCCGACCCACCTAGCGGGGCATACTTTGGACGGGGTATTCACCAATGTCCCCCGGCTTCAGATTGGCTCTCCCCTCCCTCTGTCTTGGTCAGATCATCTAGCTGTTCCCCTCAACCTTGTTCTTCCCCGCTCTATGGTTCCCCAGTTGGATAATAACAAGTGGGAACTGAGGAGGAATTTCAGAAGGATAAACAACAATACTCTTTCCCCTTTCATGTCCAATATTAAGCCCCTGTCAGAGAGCGACGCCGATGCCGCGGCCCTTGACCTGTCAAATATCTTGGCAGGTGCCGTTGAATCTTTAGCGCCGGTTAAGCATCACTATTCTGCTAGGAAACGACCTTCTGCCTCCTGGTTCTCTGACTCCCTCAGAGTCCTCAGACAGGGATGTAGGAAACAAGAAAGATTATGGAGGCTATATCTGGACCCCATAGAGAAGGACAAACACAAAAGACTCCTCAAGGGCTATAAGGCTGCGGTTCTGGCAGAAAAGAAGGCGCATTTTGCCAAATTGACAGCCTCACTCAGTTCCCCTAGGGACCTGTTTAAAATAGTTGACACCTTGTCCCTCCTTCAGGCTCCGGACCCTATAGCCGCCTCCCAAGAACTATGTGATCAGATCTCCACCTTCTTTCACACTAAGATCATGGATATTTACACCGACCTGGAAGCTCTCAACCTTAGTCCTGGGAGACCCGTTGCGACCGTCGCACCCCCTCTGGACAGCCAGATACCCGAACCCTGTTGCCTCCTCACTCACTTTCCCCCCTCACCCCGAGCTTCTTAGCCCTCTCCTGGACAGATTTAAGTCCGGATCCCCGCTTGACCCCTGTCCCTTGAAAACTCTCAAAGAGTGTAGGGAGGTAATATTACCTCCCCTTGCCGCGGTCATGAATCTGGCGATCTCGGAAGGCGTCTATCCCCTTCCCTGGAAATTGGCTATTGTCAAGCCCTTGCTGAAGAAGCCTACCTTGGATCCTGGGACATTGAAAAATGTCCGCCCAATCTCTCTCCTCCCTGCCCCTGCTAAGCTACTAGAGGCACACCTCAATTATCATCTGAGTTCCTTTCTCGATAGCTCCAGCTCCCTGGATCCCTCACAGCATGGCTTCCGGAAGGCTCACAGCACTGAGTCGGCGCTTACAGTGGTTGTCGATAGCATCCGCACTAAGGTCGACAGTGGCCAGACTGCCTTGTTGGTGCTGTTAGACCTTACTGCGGCTTTCAACGCCCTGTCTCCCTCCATCTTAGCCAGCCGACTCAGTGAGGTGGGAGTGGACGGCCTGGCATTCAGCCTCCTAACATCCTTCCTGGACCAGCGGAAGCAAAGGGTGAAGCGGGGTGACTTTCTTTCACCCATCAAGCCTGTGAAGTGTGGGGTACCTCAGGGCTCCTCCCTGAGCCCCACGCTCTTTAACATCTATGTGGCCCCACTTGCCAGGCTTGTAAGATCCTTTGGGCTGGAAGTTCTTTCCTACACCGACGACACACAGATTGTGGTTTCCATATCACAATCGGTGAACATAGCGGCCTCAAACTTTAAAAACTGTATGGAGGCTGTCGCAGGCTGGATGGTTCAGAACTTCCTCAAGTTGAACGGGGAGAAAACGGAGGTCCTTGTTTTTGGAGGTAAACACGAGACCTGGTCAACGGACTGGTGGCCTGCGTCTCTTGGTGTCTGCCCCATGCCCACTACTTCAGCCCGTAACCTGGGTGTTATCCTGGACACCACCAATTTGTGGTAGATTCCCCCAAGTGCGCATCAGGCACTTCCATCAGGAAGAACCTGCACTGGCTCCCTATTCAGGCCAGGATCAACTTTAAGGCCCTCTGCCTTACGCACCATGCCCTAAATGGGACTGGGCCAGAAGACATTCGTCCCCTCGTGTCCTTCTATGTCCCAGGCAGGGCTCTTAACTCTTCGCTCCGCCGATAAAAAGCTTCTGACTGTTCCTCGAGTCCTCAAGGCCAGATGGGGTGGAAGGGCTTTCCGTTCCCTTGCACCTAAACTTTGGAACATGCTCCCTGTTGACCTCAAGGGACTTGCCTCTCGCCCCCTTTTCCACAAGGCACTCAATACCTGGCTTTTCCAAGAAGCCTACCTATGATCTGTACTCCTCTTGTTCATGCAGCTCTACCATCTTCAGTGCCTTGATGCCTTTGGGTTTAGTTGCGCTCTATAAATTCAAATTCATTCATTCATTCATTCATTCATTCATTCATTCATTCATTCCTGAGACTTCAGCAAGCTCTGTTCCAAGCCCTTGGAGATCTATCACAAGTTGAAAATAAAGCACACAAAGTTCTTTTTCCTTTCTTTGGCAGTCCGGAAACCACTGCAGGCCAATCCGTCAGGCAGCACTTCAGCTTAGGGATAGTCTCTCCTCAGTTTTTTTCTGTCTCCACTCCTCAGCAAAGGACTCTTCTTGTTGTACAAAAGTGATCTAACTTCTTGGGATCAGGGTCCCAATATTTATACCCCAAAATCCTTTGTCCTCTGAAGGCAGAGGGCCCTTTGCCTAGTTCAAACCAGTTCTGGAGCACTCTGTTTACATGACTCTTTCTTTCCTTTCACAGTGCAGGGCAGAAACATCAGACTCACCACAGGGGGTGGAACCAGCACTGTGGGGAGCAGGCACAGACCTAGTCAGGTCCCAGGTGCAACTCCTTCCTCCCATCTAGATGCAGATCTCTCTATTCACCACTGGGCTGACTCCTCCTGTCTCTTGGAATTCCCCAGACCTGTCACTCAAACTCCAGACAAGGAATAAACAACCCAGCAGAGGCAGGTTTGGATAGTTAGACAAGAAAATACCTACTTTATAAAAGTGTTATTTTCAAATACAGAATGCTAAAACCAATTTAACTAAAAGATGTATTTTATCATTCTGAGTTCAGGCGTACTAAACTCGAATTTCTACCATGTTCCCTGAGTCAGTTAGGATTATAAAATAAAATAATCTAACTGCCCATTCTGGCCTGTGGAGAACAGTTAGCCTTGCAATAGTGAAACACGAAAATGGCTGTAATTTACTAATAGGACATGCTACACACACCAGGGCATGTCCTACCTTATTCTTACAAGGCACCCTGTCCTTGGGCCTACCATAGGGGTGTCTGGTATGAAGAAAAGGGAAGATTTAGGGACTGGCAAGTGGGTGCACTTGCCCAGTCTGCATGACAGTACCAGACTGCACACAGGCTCTGCAATGGCAGGCCTTAGACACACTTTTACAGGCTGCTTCTGTGGGTACAAAAGGGGGTGGTGATGGACGGAGCATCTGAACCAATCAAATACTGACACACAGTCAACAGATCTGGGTTTAATCCATCACCGTTCTTTAGCCCACTCCGCCACCCCGTCCATCACCACCCACCTTTTGTACCGCTTTGTTCTCCATAACTTGGCAGGGTATGCTCAGAAGTGAGTCCCTTGCTCACTTGGCCACTGGATTCAAGCAAGCCTGGCTGAAGACGGCTGTAATGCCAGTAACCGGTCCTAGGAAGCTTGAGTCCGTCCAGGGAAGGCATGGCTTGGCGGTTCGGGCTGGACTGTTCTCATGATGCACAGGATCAGACTGATTTGCATATGGCCATGTCTGAACTGAGGTGGCAGAGTGGGCTAAAGAACGGTGATGGATTAAACCCAGATCTGTTGACTGGGTGTGAGTGTTGATTGGCTCAGATGTTCCGTCCATCACCACCCCCTTTTGTACCGCTTTGCTTCTGTGGGTGGCACAACCAGTGCTGCAAGCCCACTAGCAGCATTTGGTTCACAAGCCCTGGGCACACTCAGTGCACTATACTAGGGTCTGATAAGTAAACCAAACCAGCCGATCATGGAATCACTAATCCATACAACAATTTACAATAGGGAGAGCATATGCACTTTAGCACTGATCAGCAGTGGTTAAGTGCCCAGAGTCATAAATCCAACAAACACAGGCCAGACAAAATACAGGAGGAAGGCAAAAAGGTTCAGGGATGGCCCTGCAAAGAGGGCCAAGTCCAACAGTCCGCTATATGGGGCAAATGGAATGCCTATTGGGGAAATATTTGTGTTGCACCTGCTCTGCCCCCCATGATAAACCAACATCACCTTAAATACTGTAACTTGCCTTGTCTCTTTGAAAGGTGCTCTGTAACAAACTGTTGTCAGCTCTTTGTTGTCGTACAACTCTAATATTTGTAATACTCAATGGCGAACTCATTAATGGTTAATAAAAATATATTTTTTTTAAATGATAATATGCAGCAAAAGACTAACCAGTATCTGCAAGATGGAAGTGAAGGATAGCGTGCTTCAGCCCAGGAAAGTGAAAGCTGATGTACATTGGGAGCAAGGAATGGTGTGCATTTAGGAGGACAGGGTGATTGATGACAGTAAGGGGCACAGACTGGTATACATTGTAGACATAGCGTGATGTGGAGAAGTGAGCACAGGCTGATGTGCACATGCTTAATGTCCATTGGTAGATGTGTACATGGTGATATCAGAGCCTTCTGCAGAACAAAATAGTATATATGTTGGCCTGTGTACATGGAGCCCGTGTGCCTGCATGCTTGTGAGCATGAGTGTCTACATATTTGTTGATCAGCAGCAAGCATAAATACCTTATCTCATTGACGGAAAAGACTGCACCCCCCATCCATGCCATTTTTTAGATTTTAACAAAGAAGATATTTCAGCTCTAGGTGTTTGTAAGATCGAAATGTATAGACGGAAAGACGGACCTCTAACTTTAAACCAACACTCCCCTTTATCAGTAGTGCATTCTTTCAAACCAATGGCTCCATCCTTTAGAAACAATAACTATTGAAGGTTTTTAAATACCACTTCCAGTTCCACAATAAATTGCTACCAGAGGCATTCTACATAGCCACATGCTCACACATTTATCAGACTATTGGGAGGTGTGCATAGGGCCTGTATCTGTTAGTCCATCTGCATGGATGGTATTTGTGACTATATATACTGCATGTTGGTCTGTGTGATCGGATACCTTTATATTTGTGGTTCTCTTCTCTCTACACAGGTGGCATTATGTATGTATGTATGGCTGTCCATATTTTTCTGTGTAAGTGTCTATATCTGATGTCTCTAGAGAAAGTTGTACTGAGGTTCTGTGCGAGACAGGGAAGTAAATTTAAAAGATGTAAAGCGTGGCTCTTGCTTAAGCTGGTATAACAAATTGAGCTGAGGCTCAGACCCCAACCAACCAGCCTGACTGGGATCTTGCTGCTGTCAAAGTTGCGTGCCTAACTGTTTTATTGCAGAGTTGGTTGAAGTATACTATTTATGTGAGATCAGCAGAGTGAGTGAGGGTTTCATAAGGCAAGTGTACAAGTACATGTACACTGTTCATCCACTACAGTCTTGTAGTTCTGGCTGTTTAATGAGCCTGTCTACAGACTGAAACACCCCTTTAATAGAAATATAGTGCATATACGCAGGCCAACATATTAACCCTTACAATGACTTTACACCAGAGGGTCAGTGACAGCATTTTATTTTATCTGTTTTGTTTTAAATGTGCGGTTAAAAAAACACAGCTGTTACATAGAAAACGAATGGCATGGGTCTGTACCGACCACATATCAATTGCCCATTTTGACCATGCTTTAAAACATGATGACTCCTCTACCATCTTTGCTGGATGGATAAGGGAGGCTGCCCAGAAGCAGTGTGTTCATGCTGCATGTCAACCTGCTTTCTGCATGCAGTGCCCTCACTGATGGTAGTGAAGCTTCAGGAGAGACATTTCTTATGATTCATAAATCATATTAGTATCATTCAGTGCACCAGGGTGTGCAAGACAGCCTATGCTCAGCCCCCCCTTCCCCCTGTCTGTCTCCTTACCTCACTCTTACTCTGGAGACAGCAACGGTTCTTTCAGTTTCAGTATTAGTAATGCAGGCAGTGTTGAGGCCGCAGATCATGTGCACTGTCACAAATGTCAAGCGTAACCAAATTATTATCAAATAACAGATACAGTTCAGTTCAGTTCAAAAGCTTTATTCGAAATGTTAAAAACAATTCATAAAAGCATACATGCAATCAGCAAAGCAGAAAAACTAATTCTTGTTACAAAAACAGTATAAAAAATCCGTGTATACGCTAAAATTGGGACGACATGTGGGAATTATGTATTCAATAATAAATAGAGCATAACCTCGAACAGAACCGTTATATCATCAATATAACGTTACTTATTCTAGCGTAATGTCCCGTCTGAATTTCAATATTGCTCTTAAATACATCATTACAGTATTAATTGTATAGTAATCTTCCAAGGATCGCAATTTATTATAGGCTTCTCTCGATTATCTTATGCCCCACTTTAACAAAAGGGGCCGTAATATTTGTCGCCTTGGAAGTGCGTATAAAGTGCAATATAAGGTGCAGTGAATATTGGATTGGACTGACAGCTTATCACAGGGGCAAATTAGTTTAGCTTTGGACCAGTCGTTACACCTTGGAAGAGTAATAAGTCTGAAAAATGTTTCAAATCGGAAAGATGTTAATATTCTACGATAAAAAAAGGGTTGGTCAACAGTAAGGTACAACTGGATGTTTCTATGTAGTGTCACTTCATCGTGATTTCTGACTGACATCTTGACCCTTTGGGTTTTCCATCTGTTTGATTCACAATGTTCAGTCAGTATTTTCTTTAGCGCGGATCTGGAGATAGAGTCCATGGTGGCTGGGTTAGTGAAATATTCTGGACAACCGATCTCAAAGCACAGACTCTTAACATAATTAAGCCACATGATGTTTTTTACCCCGCAGCACTGCAGGCAGTCCTCTGCTACCGCTCTGTTGAGATTTGTGGCAGGGTTGGTCCAGATGTTATGCCACAATAAGATTGGTGCCATCTTAATGGTATCAGAGATATGTTGTATGGCCAATTCTGCATGCAGGACATATATTGATGTGCTGGGCGGCACTGCCAAGACATACCTTAAGAATTTGTTCTCTATTCGTTGGATGATTTCCACAGACTGTATCCCCCATAACCCAGCCCCATAGGTGCCGATGGAAAGACATTTAGATTTATAAATTTGTAAAAGTTCCCTTGGTGGCCTTGATCCAATCTTCTTCGCAAAGTTGAGGAGAGCTCCCGTTGCTTTAGTGAATGCCAACGCTCTTGCTTTCACTGCTGGTTTCCAATTACCTTGTCTGTCCATATGAACCCCAAGATAACAGAAAATGTCTGCTAATTCAACACACTTATTGTCCAAATTTATATTACATGGAGCTCTGAGTTTCCGTGGGCCACAGGACATGGTGAAAGTCTTGGACACATTTATAGATAAACCCCTCTTATTCATGTACTCAGAGAATGTATTTACTGCGTTTTGCAGGCCTCTCTTAGTCTGTGACAAGATAGCCGCATCGTCGGCGTAAAGGAGTATGGTATGGGTTTTCCTTTGATCACTGGATAGTGATTATACTTTTCTGATAGCAAGGTTCCCACATCATTTATGTACAGATTAAAAAGCAGGGGTGCACCCCTGCCTTACTCCTCAGATACAGAAAGGTGTGGGTTTTCAGTTTAGTGGGCCAGAGCACATCATAGTCTGGCTAGGCCCCGCTCGTAATCCCATCCGTGGCTACGACTCTTAAGCGTCATTTTGGATCCTGCACACCCATGCAAAACTGACGCTGCCTGCGCTGAAGCCATGGACAATGCTCACCGAGTGCACAACGCAATGACCTTGACCTTGCCTTTCAACAAAGCCCCAACTTTGCTGCAGCACCTCCGAACAACTGCTTTTGCGTGAGTCTCAGACACCACATCACCGACATCTGTGGTGCACCGTCCCGGCTCAGATGCATTGGCCCTGTGTGGCTGTCGACCGGCGCATCGCCCTCAGCCCAGTGGTTCGACTTCAAATTCGACCCACTGCTCTCTTAACATTGACACATCACTGGCACTGCACTGCCTTTGCTAACCAAAGCCTCAAACCTGCAACTGGGGCATCACCTACTTTGCACAGTGCATCACCCCTGAATGCCAACGCCTCAATGACCTTGCACTACCTGCAGATCCGACACATCACCTGCAACGGAAATGCATCCTCTCCATTGAGCATTGCGTTGTCCCAAGCATTGACATATCCAAGGTACTGTCAGAGGGTCTGCATGACTCCTGTCTCTGGCCTATTCTCCATCACGTTCAGACTGAACTTTTTGGTTTACCCCAGTCAAGCACTACTAGATGGCCCCAGTACAAGAGGAGGCATGACCAACCCAACTTCCTGTACAACTACCAATGCAGCAAGCAACCACATGAAACCGATAGTCAAACAGGGAGGGAGGGATGGGAACTCATGTGGCGAGGAAGACTATACTCAGAGTAATATAGATTACTGGTAAGTAACTGGGGCATTACCTCCTTGTAAGTCTTCCTCGCTGCCTGAGTTACACAGTGAGCATATCCCAAAGCCAAGCAGCTTCATGGTCACCAACAAGAAACCATGTGCCAAAGGCCGAGGCAAACACCACAATTTAATCCAAACAGCAAAAAAGAGGAAAAAAACAAACAGACACCCAACAGAAGGAGCGGCAGTCAAGTGCAGGCAGGGCTAGCCTGTAGAACAGCCTCAGCAAAACCCTCAGAAGCAGGACCACCCAACACCCTCAGAAAATACCACAATAGTGGTACATGAACATGTGTGGAAAGGCCCACGTAGAGGCCCTACAGATATTCACAATACCCCCTGGAAAGAGGCCCAGGAGACAGAAATACCCCAGGTAGCCCATCCCTGGATCCAGGTCGGCACCTCCGACCACTGAGAACTATAGGCCTGAAGGATTGTCTGCTTAATCCATCTACTCAGGGTAGAAAGAAAAGGCTTATGACCCGATCTAACCGGGCCAAAAGTGACGGACTATCACACTTGCAAAAAGCCAAAGTCCGCTCCAGATAAACCAACACTGCCAGCCAGACTTCCAGAAGGGGGCGATCAGCTTCCACCCCAGACTCAGGCACCGGGGAGAAAGTCCGCAGAATGACCTCCCTGGAATGGTTGGCAACTGAGAGGACCTTGGGCTAGAACTTAGTGTCGGGCAAAGGACAGCACAATCCGGCAAGACACGCAAGAAAGGAGGAGACCGCAAAAACGACCCCAACTATCCAATCTGAGCTGCTGACACAATGGCCATCACAACCACCACCTTCATGGTCAAGAATTTAATGTCCACAGAACCTAGGGGCTTAAAAGGAGCCACCTGAAGGGCCTGTAAAACCAACGGGAGATCCCAGGCTGGGGCAGGACAAATCACTCTAGGACGTTGAAGAAAACAACTTGCTGTCAACCGGGCCACCAATGGATCCAGCGAATCCAAATGGGGACTGCAGAGCGCCCGCAAAGCCATCAACTGATCCCGAAATATAGAAATAAACGTAAAGCCATCCAACAGAAAATCTAGCAGCGAGAACGGGTCCACTGAACCAGACTCTAGGCATTTAGACTCACCTAAAAAAGGACCCCCAATGTCGAAAATAAGACTGAAGAGTCGCCAGATGTCTGGAACCCTGAAGAAAATCAACAATTTCCTCATCTAGCCACGGAACAAGATGCTCATCCTCTCAAGATCCAGGCCTGAAGATGGAGCCAACCCAGAACCCCCGAAGGAAGACACAAACCCCTCAGCGTATAAGGAAGATTAGGAATCACCCAACACTCCTGAATGGCCAGCTCCCTCGGAAGATTATACCACGAGCTGTGAGCTCAGCCCAGCACAATCAGCAGAACAAATGCCTGGCACAGAACCTGGGCAATCAAATGGATCAGAGGAAATGCGTAAAGCAGGATGTCTGGCCACTTGAATGACATCGCATTTACCCGCCATGCCTCTGGACAGGGAATAATCGTGCAGAAGCGGGGCAGCTGTGCATTGCCCTTGGCCGCAAACAAGTACACCAAACAAGTACACTGTCGGACACCCAAACTGCATTTGTAATAAACGGAACACCTCCCCAGACAGTGAAATCAAAAACATAGGGGGAAAAACCCTCTTCAGGTGATCTGCCACACAATTCTCTCTCCCTGGGAGAAACACTGCCAGCAGAGACAACACAGTGCTTTCCGTCCAAGTGAGAATTTGCTGAACCAGGAGCCACTGGGACCGAACCCTGCAGCCCCCCTGGTGATTGAGGTAACCCATCGCCACATGATTGTCCATCTGGACCAGAACATGATGCCCCTGAATGGCTGATGCAAACTCCAGACAAGCCATCTGAACTGCCTTCAGCTCCTCCTTGAAGTTGGGTGAGCAACCAGCCTGCAGGCGATACCAGAGATCCTGTACAGACCAGGAATCCAACGTCAATCCCCAGCCCAACTGGCTGGCATCCGTCATCACCACCCGGGAGTAGCACACCTGAAAAGGAAGACCCCTGGTCAGATTGGATTCCACCATCCACCAACACAGGGCAATCTGAATCTGAGGGGACCCTACCACTGACTGATTTTAAGCAGCGGAACAAGGGGACCAATGGGACAGGAGATGGTTTACCAATGGGTACGGATGCAAAGGAGCCCACAGCAGTACACTTATTGCTGCTGACATCAAACCCTGCAACCTCAACCACTCATGCACTGGGGCAGAATCCAAGGCCAGCAGACATCCCAGGTCCCTCCTCAAGATTGCCCTCCTCACGGCTGGCAAAAACACCAGCCCCTTGACCATGTCCAGGTAACCCCTAATAAACACTAACTCCTGGGTGGGAACCAGATGCAACTCTTTGTGGTTGATCAGAAAGCCGTGCCTTTCCAGAATCTCACAGACACTCTGGACTTGAGGAGTCCAATTGGAAAAAGAAGAGGCAGAAATCAACCATTCATCAAGGTACAGGAATACCCAAATTCCCTCCCTATGTATGAGCCCAACCATGGGAGCAGGACTTTAATGAAGACCAGCAGGGCAGAATACAAACCAAATGGCAATGCCTGCAATTGGAAATGCTTTGGCCCCACACAAATCCTGAGGAACTGCTGGAATGCAGGGTGAATGGGCACTTGGAGGTAGGCATCAAGCAGTTCCAAGGAAAATACCATGTTGTGTATCGATTTAGATTCCGTATGAATTTCCCGATTCATTCCCTTATATAGGTAAATTTCACATTGCCCTTATATAGGCATCGAAATCCAGTCCTTATTTTGGCATAGTCCATGCTACCCAAATACAGGCATGGCTACTTACATCCGTTCATCTTCGTCACAACGATTTCTTGGAAAACCAGACTCTTAAGCTTTAGGGACTTCCCCTTGCCTGGATATTGATTTCTCCAAGAACTCATTTATTATGCATGAACATCTATTCCTTAGGAGTTCATTTATGGCGTTCATATGCCCGACTTTTACGTCAATACCAGCATTCCTAAACACCTTCAAGGTATAAATATACCTTCACTTGCTATGGCAAAGTACGGTGTGGTTCGGTGCAGTTCGACTACTTACTTGCATGACGCAGCTCGCCATAGCAAGTATCGAAGGAAGCCAACGCCCTAGCTGACGCACTGACTAGACGCTGTCATCCTCCTGTCGAGAATCCAGCTCCATTGTTTTTGACTCCCCTTGCGGGGTTTTGGGAAATCGAGTCCCGGGAAAGAGATACCAACCTCTCTCACTCTAAGGTATGGAGCTGATTAGAACCAAGAGAAACCTTTGGCAATTCTTGGCAAAACTAAACCTATGCTAAACCAGCACCTACTTCTTCCCCCGTACTAGACCTGGGTTAGGTACAATGTTGTAGGCGTATTTTAGAAGCAGTAGTTGAGTATTTTAGCCTGTGTTATTTATGTATGCATTTTTATGTATGTCATAGCAACAGACAATGCTATTACAGTATTATTTTCTATTACTGTTTACGCTGTACGCATTATACTTCGCACTTTGTCTACGATTGTAGCAGTTCATATCTCTTGCATGAGAAATAAGACTGTTCAATAAAACCCTTTCATTGAAACGCCTGTCTCTCTATTTTTATGCAACTCTTTAGGGACCAAGCATGCACGATTGACTTAGTGAAATAGTCATCTATTGTTTCCACGACTATATATATTGTTCCGGCTCTAAGGGAAACAAAGTTGTCATGTTTATGTGGTTGTCAGAGATTAATCTCTTGTTGTTCATTCCAGAAAGTTTCTAGTGACCTCTGAGTTAGCTGGCATACACAATTAAGTTGACTGTAATCGATAGAGACACACTGACCTCAGATCTATGTCAAATCTCTAGTGTATATTATTCCAATGAGCAGAGCCTATTAGGGATTTTGGAACTACACTACAACCACATCCCCCTGAACCAGTAAGGGAAGGATCTCCTGCACAGACAGCATCTTAAACTTAACATGAAGGACAAACAAGTCCAGCCTTTTCAAATCCAGCTCTGGACGTAAATCCCTGGAAACCTTCCTTACCAGAAAAAGAATGGAGTGGACCCCTTGACCCCTTTTAAAGGCTGGAGCAGGACGAATATCCCCTTTCTCAAGAAGATCCCCAACACCCACCAAAAGTGCCTCCCGCTTTGGCGGAGGGGATGGTGAGAGAGTGTGGACAAAGAATACTGGGGTGGAGAGTTGAAGACAATCGAGTAACCCTCCCTGACAATACGCAGGATCCAGTGGTCGGAGACAGACCTTTCCCAAGTCTCCACAAAAGTCAACAATTGCAGGCCCCCTCGGATAGTACGGACTTTTCTATGAAAAAAAGGGTCAGGTTTTGGAGCAGTGCCACAACCACCGACTGCGGTGCATGGCCCACACACCCCAGAATTAGCCCGCTGTAGCAGGGCTTCCAACCTCCACAATGAGCATGCTCTGCCGAGCCTTCACCAAAAACCCAGTAGAATAAGGTAATAAAAAAGGGGTACAACAAGAGCCCACTTCGCAGGGCCTCCACCCCGGGCGTTAGGGCCAGCTAAGGCGTAACCTCACACCAATTGCCTGAAAATCGTGCTCAGAGAGTCTGCAGGCCAGAACAAAAAAAACAGGAAGTGCGGTAGGTCGTGCTTCCTCTTGTACTGGGTCAAGGGTGAACGTGGCCGGCTATGTTGGGGAGGGATGGGAGGACTGGTGCGTAAAATTACTTTAAAAGTTCTGTTGCGGAGCTGAAGATCATTGTGTAACTCAGGTGTTGAGGAAGGCTAATGAGGAGATAATGGCTTCTAAGCACTGCATTTTGAGTTAATCTTGAAAAATTAATATCTTGACTTGGTCTTGTTTTACCCAGATAAATATTGGCTATTAGTCTAAACTGGTGTGGAGTACTTTTGTGATGTTTTTGCTGTGTTACTGTATGTGTGCACAAATCATTTACACATTGCCTCTTTAGTTTGACCTGACAGCTCTGTGCCAAGCTACCAGAGGGTGAGCATAGGTAAACTTTAAGTGTGTACTACCCTTACCCTGACTGGGAATGTGGTTCCTGCTTGGACAGGGTGCATACCTCTGCCAACCAGAAACCCCATTTCTAACAGTGTGGACGAAGCATATTGACTTCAAGCTGTAACGAAGAACATATTTTAGCTTAAGAATGTGAACAGGTCATAGCCCTTCTTCTTCTGTTTAAAATACTGAGTTACAATACTGTAAGAAATAGGGTTCTTGTTTGAGTTGGATGAAATGCTACTCAAGCAGCAACCAGAATCATTGTCAGCATGAACCACAAAAGTCACTGAATTTACCTGTGCTTAGCCATCTGGTAGCTTGGTTCAAAAGCTAACTTAGTGTCACTGTGTAAAGTTTTTGTGCAGCAAACAGTAATAAAGTGAAAACACAACACAAGGAAAATCCAAACCCAATTTTAAAAAATAAGATACATTTTAATAAATAAAATAACACCAAAACAAAATTAGATCCTATTAGGGGCGTGGCATGGCAGGCCAGCATGGCAGATGTGAGCTGAGTGTGCTCCGTCCAGCCTCACATTGATCCTTACAATATCCTGCCTATTCGGCTTTCAACTTGGTCCCTGGACTGCCCCGCTAACATCTCCCGCTGAGAACTGCCTCGGAGCTGATTTTTGGAGCTGCCGTAGGTTCGCAGGCGGATGTGGGGTGATCGACGGCGGCATGCGTGTGCGATGCAGCCGTATCCTCAGCCGCAGCGTCCTTGCCGCGTTGCCCGACCGCAGCCGTGGCCAAAGTGGGGGTGCGGGGCTTGCGGTGCAGGGCTCGCCCTGCAACATTGGTGGTCCTTCGGTTCCCAGCCGAGGGAGTGGATTCTGTCGGCGGCCTGCTCCGGTCGCAGTGCTGATTGGTGGAGACATTGGGAGTGCGGGATGCGGCCGGCTGGCCGCCATCTTGGTGCCTCAGCTCCAGCCTGGGCAGCTCCTGGTGGAGAGGGGGCCTCCTGGGACAGCCGGGGTTTCTACTAATCAGGCACCCAGCACATGAGTACCGCCGCACTGCCTGGGAGGGCGGCCCGGCAATGGCGAACTCCTCCCGCTCCTTCATCTCACCCGTCCTCTTATTCCCCCCATTTGTAATCTCTTTGGGGGTAGCACCACCAGGGGTTCGGCAGCCTTGTCGGGCCGCAGAGGGTGTACCACATTTCGGGGGTGCCTTTGGGAGGTTCAGCAGGGCCGGCAAGACAAAAGGCGGTTTGGGGGGCGACCTGCCTCCACCTAGATGACACCGGGAGTGGGACCCCGACCTCCATCGGAATGGCTACATTGTCACCTCCTGGAGGTTTTCCGGCCGGTGTCTGTAGCAGTGATTGGGCCACTATGACCAGAGACAAACCCAGCGGTGGCTCAGCTAAACAGTACCATGGATAAATTCACGGGCCAGGGGGTCTGGCGGCGCTGCCCGGGGGTTCTCAAAATGCTATACTAGATAATGCAGCCCTCATGGCCGCCATTACGCAATCCAGAGACGCCTTGGAAGCCAAGATCGGGCGGTCGGCTCCGATGTAATGCTCCTACGCCAGGACTTGAGGAATGCAGTAGCCCGCATTTCAGAGACAGAGCCAAGAATCTTGGGTATGAAAGATGTGGTCGCCACTCTGCAGCAGAAAGTATTGTCACTAGAGACTACCCAACGGGGCCTAGCACTGAGAGTGGAAGACATGGAGTGGAGGGCGCAACTCAACAACCTGCGCTTTGTTGGTTTTCCGCAGGACTGCGAAAAGGGGAATATGGAGCAGTTTCTTACGGACTGGCTTGTGGGCTGGCTCCCTTCTGGGGAACTATTGACTTGCTTCGTGGTGGAACGTGCTCACAGGGCTCTGAAGCAGAAGCCCCCCACTCCGGGTGCCCGCGGACTGTCATCGCCAAGCTCCTCAATTACCACGACAGGGACACCATCCTGAAATAGGCCCGGGCAAAGGAGCTATTGCTGTTCACGCATCTTATTTTTTCTGGACTATACTAAGTTGGTGCAGAAGCGGCGGCCGTCGTTCCTAGCCACCAAGGTTAGCGTCCGTGAACTCAAGCTCCCTTATGCTCTACTTTATCCGGCCAGGCTGTATGTAGTATACCGGTCCCGCACCCACTTCTTTGACATACCGCAGGAGGTATTTCACTAGATAGATGAAACTGTGCGGCTGCGTCCTCACTCTCCCCTGGGAAGAGAATCCAACCCCTCTTCAGGTGGGCCTGCCGGGAATCAGCACGGGCCGAGGGGAAGAAGGGGTAGACGCTCCAAATCCAGGCGCCGCTCACAGTCTGCAGGTCCCATGGCCCGGGAGGGGTCCGTTTATCGGCCATGTGTCTCATCGGACTGATACCAGGATGACCATGCTACTTTCCAAATTTGAGTATTGTTTATAGGCCGAAGTGGCATGTAGGTTGGCCAGTCTCTCAATGGGGCTCCACAGAAGGAGAGAAGGCCACTACACAATGGGCTGTGATTTGGGGATCAGTTGGTGAATGTGGGGTGGGACCTCTTGTTGGGGTCAGGCTGCACTGCCTGCCACGACAGGTACTTCATTGTTTTGGAGGTACAGGGTAGGGGGGGAGTTGTGGGGTGTGTTTTTTGGGGGGGGTTGTGGGGTGCTGCACTGTCTACTTGTGTTCTGTTACGTATTGTGGAAGATTCTTGCTGCTGCCATGGTACTGTTAGTATACAGGAGGCCCCTGGTCTTATTCGGGTTCGTAGCTGGAATGTTAGAGGGGCACCAGACAAGATCAAACAGGGGCTATTCTGAAGTCAGCCAAGTGAGCCTGCACAGATGTATTATTGTTGCAGGAGACCCACCTAATGGGGACCAAGGCAGTATACTTTCAGCGCCTCAGATTTACACAGGTCTTTCATTTCGGGTTTGTGAGGAGTTCCAGACGGGTTGCTATTTTAATATACTGTAGGATTGCATACACACATGTTAAGACTTGCTGAGATCTGCAGGGCAGATACTTGTTTGTACAGGGCATGGTAGGGGGTGAGATTTTGGTACTGGGAGCGTCTATGCCCCCACCTCTTTCCTTAGGGTTGGCGGAAAAGATTCTGACCCTGTGGACAGATATACCGAGGGCCTTGCGGTGGTGGGAGGGGATTGGAATAGTGTGATGGATGTGGCCAGAGATAGATGGAGGTCAATGTTTATCTGAGGCCCACCATTCTACTAAACAGTACTCCTTAGTGACGAGTCTTGATTGGGTCGACCCATGGCGCAGGATGCATGGCAATACGCAGGGCTTTACATATCTTTCTGCAGTCCATCATTCCTTTTCCCGCCGAGATTATCTGTTCATCCCATGGGTCTTTGACAGCAGAGTGGCAGCGGCGGACATTCTGCCGTGGGGACTTTCTGACCACTCTCCAGTGGCACTTACTATACGAGACGGGGGAGCCTGTGGGCCATTCCGATGGCGCCTATCAATCTGGAAACTTCAGAAGGAGGACTACAAGGAACGAATAGAAGATGCCCTTGGTCAATATTTGGCTATTAACTTGGGATCGGTCTTGGGGGCTGGGACTCTTTGGGAGGCCTTGAAGCCCACCATTCAAGGGGTAGATATTTCATTTTGCGCCGCGGCCCAAAGACGGCATAAAGAGGCCTTGATTCGAGTGGAAGCTACTATTCTTAAGTTGGAGGCGCACGCCAGAGAGGAAGGTGGGCGGCTGGCTCAACATCGGTTACTTCTAGCGCAGCAGAAATATTCTCATATCCGCTTATATGAGGCTCAACAGGCCTGGCTTACTACACATAGTAGGATCTACCAATGGGGTGACAAATCCAGTTAAATGCTGCACCGATTGTGTCAGGGTTCGATTCGCCCCCAGGCCCTTTCGGGCATTGTGGGGTCGGATGGGCTACCTGTGTCAGGCACGTCGGTTATTGCATGCAGTTTTGCAGAGTATTATGCTCAGTTATATGCCCCTACGGAATGCCTCCCAGCGGAAGTCATTGATTGTTTATTGGAAGATCTCCCACAGAAGGCACTCTCGGATGTGGTTAGGGAAAAATTGGAAGGCCCGCTTACTGAAGAAGAACTGAGGCGGCCTTGGGTGATCCTAATTCTGGCAAGGCCCCAGGCCCTAAAGGCTTTCCCTGCAAATTAAATAAAATATATTTTTTGCAGCTGGGACCCCACTACCGCAGGGTGGTGGAGGAGGCCAGGGACTGGGGGTGTCTGCCCAGCGACTGGAAATATGCGGAGATAGTAGTTTTTCATAAGCCTGGTAGACCGCCGGAGCACCACGCCTCGTATCACCCTATCTCCCTCCTGAACGTGGAGGCCAAGAAATTAGCTAAAGCTTTGGCGAACCGCCTCTGCCTTCACATAGCCTTACTGGTACACCCGGACCAAGCTAGGTTTATGTCCCAGTGTGCAACACGCAATAATATTAGGCAGGCTCATGTGGCAGTCTCGACGATCCAGGGACTGGGGGAACGGGCTGCGCTTCTGTTGGCAGATATGGACCAGGCGTTTGACTCCTTGAGTTGGGTCTATTTATTTGTGCTTCTGCGGTGACTGAATATTGGGCCGCGTTTTTTGTCCTACCTCACCCTCTTGCATACTGACTTAACGGCCTTGGTGCGAGTGGCAGGCTTTGTTTCTTCTGCATTCCCTATTAGGTGGGGTACCATGCAGGGTGTCCATTAGCCCCATATCTTTTTGCTTCAGCAATGGAACCCTTGGCTGCTTGGGTTCAGATGGACGTTCAGGTGTCCTCGTTTGAATGGGCGCATGGACTGTCTGATCGCATCACCCTTAATGCAGAGGATGTTTTGTTCTTTCTTACCAACCGAGAACGAACAGGCCCTCTGCTGTTGCGTATTATGCAGATCTTCAGGGAAACATCTGCTTTATATATGAACCCTCAGAAGTCCACACTGTGGGTGTTGGGAGGTCGGGCTAGCTTGGTTCTTGGGCGTCGTCTGTACAGGTGGTACAAGGGGGCATGAAATATTTGGGGGTGTATTTGTCAAATTCTCCCACCACAGCCTGGGAAAATAATCTTGCACCTGTATGGAGCAGGTGCATGAGGACATTAAGACCCGGTTCCACATGACCCTGTCCATCTACGGCCGGTCAACCATCTTTAAGATAGTGTCACCCCCGCGACTACTGTATCAATTAAAAAATCATCCCTATCCGATTCACCCACGGTGGTTCCGGCAGGTGAATTCAGTTCTGCAACAGTTCCTTTGGGAGGGTGAGACGGTGATGGTGGCAGTCTGGACGTGCTTCCTATCTACATATAGCGGGGGACTGGCAACCTCTGATATTTGGTCCTATTATGCTTCATTGCATCTATTTGTCTTAGGGCAGACCCAGCGTATGCCGTGGAGCGGCGCTGCATGGGGGACCAGTCCCTACACACTATTCTTTACTCTGCTCCGTTGAGGCGTCTCCTTCTGCCTGTCACGCAGATTGTTTTATAGATCTGGAGGCAGGCATTGCGGAAGATGGGCTGGTGGAAAAGATTGACTAGGGAGACCCCATTATGGCAAACCAGAAGTTTTCAGCAGTTGCTGAGTCTCTCCAGGTTTCGCGATTGGGATAACATCGGGATATCTACTCTGGGGGACGCTATGCACAGCATGGTGTTGAAATCCTTTCAAGACATCCAGACGGCTTTCAGTTCTTTAAATATTTACAATTTCGGCATGCTTTTGCTCCCAGCCTGGAGGGTCTCGACTTGCTGCCGGAGTTTGGCCCGGCTAAGGTTTTTATGGGGGACCTCCTAGACCATAAGATCTCCAAAATCTATCAGTCCCTTTTGTGTGGGCCTCGAGCTCCCCATTTTTGAGGCTAGAGGGTGCCCTAGGAAGCACTATAAGATCTGGAGGCGCTGGGTGGATTATCGAGGCCTAGAGCCGGAGCCGCCACAGGGGGCCAGAGTCGAGATCTAGAGTAACCAGTATCCCTCTCCCATTTCTTAGCACTCCCTTATGTGTGGCTCACGATTCCTCAGTAGAAAATAGTATTGTGGATGTTGAGCTCTAGTGTAGATTAATGGCAGCCTGGGTCAGTAATATGTTGTTCCGGAATATGGAGACGTTGCGCTGGGGGGTGGGGAAGTTGGTTGTTTGCAGGAATTGATTTTATTTGTATTGCCTTTCATATTCTCCTGTCCTTAAATATGCAAAAAGGTCAAAGTCAATGTTTTGTATTTTACATGTGGCAGCTGTCTCTTTGATTCAGAGGTCTGCATTACCTGTGCTATTTTGACAAATAAAATCTGTTTACAATAAAAAAAATCCTATCAATACAACCAGATTCTTTTTAAGATTTCAGTGAAATCTAGCACCTAAAAGACTAACATGCTCACCGCATGTATCTTGTTGTGTGAGATCCGGACAAAGTCGAAAGTTAAGGTTGACCACAATGGAGCACAAGTGAGATACTCAAGGTGGATTAGGCCTGGTTTTGGCTGAACTTCAGACTGAGAATACATTTTGAAGTAAAAGTCCAGGAGAAGGTAGAGTTCACCGGGGCAAGGCAGCAGGCTGCATTCAAAGAGGAGTTGCCAACACCAGGGAGTACTGGACGAAGTCTCTGTAAAGCCATTGACAATGGCAGGAAAAAGCTCTGAGAAAATGAAGCAGGATGTTTGTCATTGTAGGAAAGTGCCCTCTTTTTGCATGGTTGCACCCCCCCCCTTTTATTGTCAATTTTGATGTGCTTTGACGAATGCGCTCTGGGTTCCTGCCACCAGATTATTATTATTATTATACTCATTTGTAGGGCGCAGCGAATCATCCCCAGGGGGTCTCTTGGTGCCAGAGAAGAGAACACCAATGAGCACAATAATCCTAAAACAGCCAGGTCTTGAGCATTTTCTTAAATCGAGACAGATTGGAACAGGCTCGGATCTCCTCAGGGAGACTGTTCCAGTGGCTGGGGGCTAGATGAGAAAAAGCTCGACCACTCATTTTAAAGAAGATTGTGATCACTGGATCTTAACTGACGCACGAGTCGATACAGGGCCATTTTCTTTTTCAAATAGGCTGGGCCATTCCCCTGCAGAGACTTGAAGACCATACATAGCAGCTTGAAAATAGCTCATTTCCGAATAGGAAGCCAATGTAGTTGGCGTAGGAGAGGTAAAGAAGGAGTGCACGCCGGTTTGTTGAAGGCGAGGCGGGCTGCTGTGTTTTGCACCACCTGTAGTTTTGATAATAAGTCTTCCCTTATTCCAACCAGCAGAGTTGCAATAATCCAGTCGACTAACCAAGAGCAACTGAATGAGGGTTTTTCTTGCCGAAAGTGGGATTCAAGGAAGATCTTTCTAAGCATCCGCTTTGTTCCGAAACAGGTGCCTGACAACGTCTTCACCTGTTCCTCCATTGATAACTTATACAGATACCCAGGGCCTATGTTCTTTCCCTAAAATATAATGTCACCAAACCCAATTGACAACTCTCTGGCCACATGTGGGTCCCTTGTAAAAGGCACTCAAGGTACCAAGGGCACTGTGATCAGGGAAAGCCTCTGAGGGCTGTAGCACTTATTGTGCTATCTTTAGAGGCCCTGTGCCTTTACACTCTGACACTGCCATTGCAGGCTGCTTGTTTTGGTGCAGAGCAAAAGTGAAGAGTTGGCATGGCCCACATCCCTGTGAGCCATGCCTACAAACCACGGCCCAGGCAAGCCACCCCTCTAGCTGGGTACACTGTGCCAGTGGTAAGGGTACGTGTTCATGAGCCCTCTACCCCTACAGTGTCCAAGTCCATTCTTTGGCATTGTAAGTGCAGCAATGCCATTAAGTGTATATGGTATGGGCGGTCGTCATTACGAACTCCACAGCGCCATAATGGCCTTAATTGGGAAGTTGGGTATCAAACTTCTCAGCACATTAAACCCATACTGATGCCAGTGTAGGATTTAATGAGAAATTCACTCAGAAGGCATCTTAGAGGTGTCCTGGCTGAGTGGCTGCTTGCCAGCTGCCACCACCAGACATGTTTCTGGACCCCTGGGTCAAGAGCCTGCAACTCTCTGGGTCATGAAACAAAGCCATCCTGGGGCGAGGTACCAAGCATCCTACCTCAAGGTACGTCTGGGTCCACGAAGGGGAATCTTCAAAGGTCTGCCGCCTTTGGTGGGCTACCCCAGCCATTTGCTGCTTTCAGCAAATGGCCCCCATCGGTTCTGACCCCCACTCAGTGCGGGAGATTTGGTGGGAAAACCAAGACAGGAACAGAGGTGTGACCACCTTTGCCAATGCCACCCCTCGGGGGGAGGCGAGATGAAGCACAAATTTCAGTCCCCGCCATCTTGCAGATGGGGGAGCCCACCAACCAGAAAGAGGCCTGGGTCCCACTCCCACTGAAGGGTGGCACCATATGGGTTGTACCCACCCCAAGGAAGGGGTCCATCGGCCCGACCTGTCCCTACCAATAACACCCCAAAATTTTGTATTTAGGGGCAACCTCAAACTTTGCCTCCTCAGACCAGAGCCAAATAGGAGAAAAGAAGAAGAAGGACCGAAAAGCCATGTGACGAGGAGAACAACTACTGACTTGGCCCCAGCCCTACCAGCCTTTCCCAACCTCAGACGCCTCCAAGAGAACTTCGGTGTGTCCTGCAGTCCTCAAAAACCCAGAGAACTCACCCTGCCTTCAAATCCTAAAAGGACTTTTGTCAACTGTGAGCATCGGACTTGCTCAAACCAAACCAACATTGACTCTGGCCGACTCCGTGGGTCACCTTCACTCTATACCTGACAACCCGAGCCCGAGCAGGAGTGAATCAAACTCTCAAGGAGGTCATACCAGTGATCCAAGCCTGGATCATAGTGACGCCCGACAAGCAAGCTCCTGAAAACCAACAAGCAGTTGTCAACTGAAGATCTCCCCTCAACCGCAGCCGAAGGCAAACACACCAAACGACTCTGTTATGTTATGTTATGTTATGTTATCTCGGGGTTTTATATAGCGTACGGCTACTCAGAAGAGTGTCCCGACTCTGAGCCGAAGCAGTCCAGAGGAACCAACCACAACTGTCCAACTGATTCTGTCATCGAGCGAAGCTGGTCCAAAATCAGAAACTCCTAAAGATCTCATTCGCCTACAGCCACTGACCGATACAGAGGAATCCTTGACCGATGCCTGCAACCACAGCCAGGATTGCATCCTACACCCAGTCTCTGTGCCACTGGCGGTGTAGGTCTTGTGTTGGCCATTTTGCCTTTGTGTTGTCCCTAACCCCTGGAGTCCTTGTTTATCCAACTTGGTGGCCTGCTTGCCGCAGTCCACCACTACCACAGCCATGCTAGCCCATTGGCTAACATATGGGCCAGGCACTCAGCACCTGGTCGCCTCGGTCCGCTGGTGGTGCAACTTGCTACCACACTGTGAGCCTATTCTTAACCATGGACCCATAAACCCCAGTTCTGCTTTCAGAGAACTCAACATATGCTCATGAGTACATTATAAAAACTGAAACAAATTTGCAGAAACATTGATCGTGTTCCTACTACTCATAGGAAATGTACCAGCCTGGTATCTTGCAATACCTGACTGAGCAGGAAAAATTATTACAAAGTAATCCAACTCTATATTGATTCACTGCATTTGAACTGTCATTTGATTGCATATATTTCTACAAAGTATTGCTATACATACCTGTACCAGACCTGGCTTGGATCTAGAAAAATAAACTACAACTAAATAATATTTTTATACAAACAAATTGGTCTGAGTTCAGTCCTTGAGTGTGTGCAATCATTCCTTGCCTGAGTGTGTACAATAAATGCTTAGCACTACCCTTTGATAAGGCCTTGCTGCTCGACAACACAACCACAAATAGAGAGTAAGGTACTATCTACTTTTACCTCTGCCCACCTTTGGGGATCCACTGGACTCTGTGCACACTATACCTCACTTTGGTATAATATATACAGAGCCAGCTTCCTACAGCTGTCATCAATTGGGAGCTGGTCACCATCTAGCCCAGTGAAAATGTTTACCTTCAGACTTAGACAACATTTTGGAAGACCAAAACCTCCAGTGTGACAGAGTTACAATCTGTAGCAGAAGAGGGCTCCATGAAGCCAGAGACTATCACTGAGAGGTCCTGGTGAGCAGGATTTGCTGCTGCATAGAATAACGTAGCAGGAGCTACTGCACAGTTAGACCAACTGGCAATTCACCTTGGGTGGATCCACTGTCAGGTAGCTCCTAGTCTTCTGTCAGTTCTTCTAGTACTTTCCGTGAAATTTTTTAGAAGTCCCAAGTTTAGGGCTAGGCAGGAGCAGGACCTCTAGTACCACTTCCAAGAGTGCAAGACATGGAAGACACCATTTGGTGGGGTGGGGATTAACACTCAGTCCAGCATAAATGAGGTGTAGAGTTCAAGGTCTCTGGAGCTTGTTATTCCCCTGTAGCTCAAACAGAAGGCTAGCCAACTATCCCTTGCACTCATTTTTGGTGGTCCTGTGTTCATGGAGATGGTACAGTTCTCCTTCAAGCATCAAGGTAGGCCTCTAGCAGCAGGGAACTCCTCTTGGAAGCAAGGTCCTCAAGCAGCAGAGCAGTCCTCTAGTAGCAGCAGTGCAGACCTCTGGAACCAAGGCAGGCCTATAGCAACAGGGTGGTCCACTAGGGGTCCAGGAAGTCCTTCTAAAGTCTTCCACAAGGTCAGAAATGTCCTGAAGAGGTATTATGGGGATGCAATATTTATACTTAGTGCCAACCTTTGAAATGGGGGAATTTCCCAAGCTACCCCAACATCTGGTTCTGGAAAGTTCTTCACTTATCCTACCAAGGCTCCCAGAAGTCTGGGGTGAAAAAAGGCCAATACTAGGTTCCTTAGTGTGTGTGTGCTGGAGACAGCCCTTTGAACTGTAGGTGGGCAGGGAATAGCTCTGGCCCCAGCCATCCTGGCAGGCTGGCCAAGTCTGCCAACACCTAATCCCCTTTTTTCTCACTGAGAGGAACACACAAAGACCAACAGCAAGTAAATCACAGTCATGTGACCAGCCCAGCCAACTACCACGCATAAGGCAGTAGATTAAGGCATTTGAGTGTGGTGGTCCACATCTCCGCACTAAAAAGCATTGTCATGCATTTATAGCGCCTCCTTATGTTATGTTATGTTATGTTAAATGGGTACCTATAAGCGCACAGCTACTCAATAGAGTGTCACCCCTCTGAGGCGTGAGAATAAACAGTTTGCTATGCAGTGTGACAACCATGGTTATTGCCGGAATAGCCAGGTTTTCAGTGATTTCCTAAACGCTAGGAGATCTTGTGTCAGACTTAATTCCACCAATAAATTGTTCTACAGTTGCGCCGCCTGAACCTGGAAGGAGCGCCCCCCCCCCCCATCCGCGCTCAGTGGTATTTAAGGGCACGTGCCAACTGAAGTGTTGAGGACCTTAATGTACAGCAAGGGCAATAGAACTGGACTCTCTTCATGATTTACCCTGCACCTATGCCGTGGAGAACATTAAAAGCCAGGACCATGGCCTTAAAATGGATCCTCTTGCGGATTGAGAGCCAATACAGAGATTGAAAACATGTGGACGTCCGTGCTCTTGGGCCCAGCATGAGTATTGCCCTGGCTGCCACATACTGGGCCACTTGCAGCCTTGACAATAGATACTCTGCAACCCTAGATACAGTATGTTCACGTAGTCCAACCTAGAGACTATCATATCTCGGACTATCGTTTTTCTATGAATGATAGGCAGGAGAGGCAGGAACTGCTTTAGCATCTTCAACACGCCAAAGCAAGAGCCAACCACTGCCTGAATCTGGGCCTCCATAGAGAGGTTTTAGTCCAGCTTCACCCCTAGATTTTTCACTGTTATGACGGAAGTGGAAAGGGGAGACATATCAGCTGGCCACCAAATACGCCATACACTGCTGGGGGGGTGGCCGAAGAAAATGATCTCCGACTTTTCGGGATTACATTTAAGCTGATTAGCATGTAGCCAGAAGAACACTTCAGTCAGACAGGAGTTAAACATATCTATATATATAAAAACAAATGTATGTCTGTCTATTTGTCCTTTATGCATTACTACACCATTCATCCGATTGGCATGAAACTTTGGGAAGTTGTTGAGTACACTCCCGCGAAGGTTTCTGGCAAAAAAAAAAACATTAAAAAAAAAAAAAAATGAGTTAAAAGTTGTTGAGTACTCTCCCGCGAAGGTTTCTGGCAAAAAGAAGAAATTGGGTAAATATCGCCCCCCCCCCACCCCCCGGCCCCTCCAGGGCCCTCATAATCTTTCCAATACTGAACGTTTACAGTTTCCGGTGCGACTGCCTTTTGCAATGACCATCAACAAAGCACAAGGACAATCGCTGCAAGTGTGTGGACTAGATTTGGAGAATCCATGCTTCTAACATGGACAACTGTATGTGGACAGCTCACGCGTCGGAAAACCTTCTGATTTATTCGTGTACGCACCAGACGAAAAAACTAAAAATACCATGTATCCACTAGCCCTCGAATAAATAAACAGAATTAAAACAACACTTTAAAATGTTTTCCATATTAAAATTAATATGTTTCAATAAAAATGACACAATGTAAATTGAATGTTATCATAACAAGTTTCCTTAAATTTCCTGTCTTCTGAGCAACGCGCGACGGGTAAGCTAGTCTCCTATAAAATCTGAGTCTTTATCGCAGGTGAAGAGAAGCTGTGTGTCATCCGCATACGACACAATTTTTGCTCCATGATCCTCGGCCAAAGATGCTAGTGGTGCCATACATATATTAAAACGAGTGGGGTTCAACATTGATCCCTGTGGAACTCCCACCACCAAAGGGGGGATGGGGCCCCTAAAACGCAGGGACCAAACTATTTGATTGCGGCCTTTTAGAAAGGAGGCAAACCAGTTGAGTAGCGTACCCCCAAAACCGTATTCCTTTAAGTCTCGCCAGGAGTAGGTCACGGGGGACAGTATCAAAGGCCGCAGATAAGTCCAATAATATCAATGCAGCCTTGCCACGTTTCTCCAAAACTTTCTTTATGGCTTCCGACACTTCCAGCAGTGCTGTTTCAGTGCTGAAGTTCACCCTGAAACCAGACTGACTCTGGTGAAGAATTGAATATTGGCCTGTAATTAGAGGCCAATTCTGGGTCCAAAGTTGATTGTTTTAATAGGGGAAGAATTTGCGCCCTTTTCCACCTATTGGGGGACAGGTCAGACTGCAAAGACAGGTTAAGGATCTGGTTAACCGCAGGATTGATAATCTCCACTATTGATGCTATAAAGATGGCCGGGCATGGGTCGAAGGGAGAGCCGGATTTAAGGCCTTTCATGATTTCTAATGATTTCTCCAAAGGAACCAATGGAAACTGATTCAAAGATGGTTCTCTCACATGAGTGTAGGAGAAGTCTGACTCACAACTGTCGCTTAGCACAGGGGACATCATCAGGAAGGTCTCCTGAATATTTTTAAACTTGCCATGGAAATAGTTGGCCAAACTGTCCGTCCATGCCTCAGTAGGGATGAATGACTTGGCCACCGCTATAGGAGAGGAGAATTCACTGACAATTCTGAAAATTTCCTTATTTTTGTTCTTTGCTAGGTCTTTTTTGAGGAGATAAACAGTTTTTTTGTCCTCAAGGACTTATTTATAGTGGGTCTTCAGCCCCGGAGCTGAGCACTGCTAATTAAACCACACTGACAGAGTAAAGCCGGTTAGCTGGCAGCAGCATGTCTGCACTGCTTTTGGCAGGCTTGGGGTCTGAGTCAACTCGCTCAGCTGCCTACAAAGTATAACATGATATTCACCTGACACTCCGGAGCAGCACCTCTGAATAACTCAGGATGTCATGAGCGCCATTGCCCAATCGTTACTGCTGAGAAAGCCTTGCAGGGTTCACTTTGTGATACCCAGACCTGTAGGCCGCAGATGCAGCATAGTTTAACTTTGGAAGCCTGCCAGCGCAGCTGGGAGCCTGCTGGCAGTGCTACAAATCCTACTGCATTGTATCTCTTGGGCCGTACGAGACCCAGCAGGGTAATGATCACCCAGATTGCCTCCCAGCGTACTTGGGGCTGCTGCTGGAATGGTGGTCTGGTGCCTTATCACTGCAACCTCGCCCCCAGGTATGTGATTTTCACAGTTTCAAAGCCTGGCAGCTTTCTGTAATGTCATTCCTTTTGTAATTCATATCTGTTCCTCTGATATCAAGGTACAAGGTCCTGTGTCTTTCATAAAGCTACCAATTCCTTTGGGCAATGCTCCCTGATGTAATTTTGGTCACTGTGTTGATACAATACACTGCGAAGGCCTCGGGGTGAGCCCAGAAGAAGGAGCCAGTGACAGGAGATCCTTGGGAGGGGGCACAGTGCGTTCGACCTCTGCTTCTGAATCCCAGGTGTAATGTAGCACCTCCTCATTCTGTTGGATTAGGTACTGCGGGGCAGAGTGCATGATCTTGCAGCCAAGTCTGGTGCCATTGGATGGTCTAGAGGAACCTTTGCTCGCCTTTGAGGGGTGAGAACCGCCACTGTGGAGCAATCGATCCCCTGCGGCTGGCTCCACCTGGCCGAAGCTGTCAGCAGAACTATGGGTCAATCTGTACGCATGTGTACGCCCCCAACAAGAGGATCCCTCTGCAACCCCCAGAAAGGTGAGAGATGCCACAGATGTTGCAAGGGTTGCAAGCAGTAGCACCTATATATAAGGGCAGTAACCTGTCTGTGATGTTATATGTGCAGGAAGGGAGAACGGCGTACTCTAATTAATAACCGGGAGACCTAGTGGGAGGTAATAAGGGGCCATGCACAGGCAATAAGAACATGCTGAGTTAATTCTTTCTCAGAATAAAGGATATGCATGCTTTAAAGAACCAAAGATGTGGCCTCAATGCTGTGGTGTCAGCAACATGTACAAATGGGCTCTCTCATGAGTACACAATATGCGGAGCATCATGTTTCAATAACGGAATACATTCCATGTCTTCTTGTCTTTAAAACAACTTTTATTTACCATTGCGTAATCTGTCGTATCACACATATTCAGGAAGGTCTGGCTTTTTAGTCAACAGTACAAAGAAAAGTTATACTACATGTCCCATAATGCAATTTTATATTGGATAAGAAATGTCATCAATGGCTGAAAATGAAACACATTATAAGGCTACTTTTGGAAAGCAGTTCACCTGCCTTGGCACAACTTAATGTTGCTCTATAGATATCAGCTCAGGTCTAACTCCCTGACCTTCACATGTGTGCACCCAGCTCCTGAAGGTGATCAAAATCAGCAATGCAGCTTTTGTTTGTACTTTATGCTGTAGTTCATATTTGCATTTTCCAGAAATTATTTGATGCTATTGATCTGTTCACATCACCAATCCTGCAGTCTGTTATTATCATGATTACACATTTGTTTATCTACAATCAAGCTGCATGGTCACTAACACTCTTCCATTTCTGGTGCCTTCCAGCAGTTTACAGATCTTTTTAGAGTTCCTTGTTGCTCAAATGGGTGTCATTTCTTTTTCTTTTTTTCAAAACCTTTATTGACAAGTTCAATGCAGTCAAAATACAGTTTGCACATTTTGAGTCGAATAACGAAAATGTAAAGACATTCCCAACATGCAAGAGAGAAATTCCATGAGGCACTGCCATGGTACCAAAATTAACATGATAATTCGCACCCTAGAGGAGGCGTGGCACAGCCGCAGTGATGGTGAGGAGTTCAGTGAACAGGGGAGACAGAGGGAAAGAGGGAGGCAGTTACTGACCAGCACCGGCGGCCACTGCGGGCGGGGTGCCGGCGGGTAGCGCAGGAAAGGCAGCACAGCTCAAAGGATTTCGGGAATGAAGGTATGTCACTGAAGGTCCCCATATGTCAATTGGGCGAGAAATCGCAGGGAGTAAGTCCCAGAATTCCGATAGCAAGGTCTGGCATCTTGAGGCGTCCTCTAGCCAGTGAGTAAACCTGGGCACTGGTCTGCGACCCCAGCACATGGCCACCCTACGCCTAGCCAAGACAAGCAGCATTGCAATCAGGCGGTGAGAAGCATCCGGGCAGAATTTTACAAAGCCCAGTAGACACAATGGAGGTTCAGGCTGCACCGGCACGGAGGTAATCTCGGAGATAGTGGTGCATACCGCCTGGCAAAACTCCGACACCTTGGTGCACAGCCATGCTGGGGCAGCTTAGCGCATGCAACTATTGCACAGCATTAGTAACGGGAAGTTGGAGAGTCAGCGTAGTCCGGACCAGGCCCAACGCCATGTCTCAACAGTGACCACTACCGCACGCGGGCGACTCGCCGGGGCAAATAAGGCTGTGGCCAACAGCCAGGGGGACGCGATGTAAGTCTCCACAGCCACATGCGGTTGATAAGGAGAGGGATGGATCCAGAAATGCAGAAAACTGGCCTGAGCGCATAGGGCGTATAGCTTAAAATTAGGAGCACCCATACCCCCTACCGACATAGGAAGAGTGAGAATATCATACAAGACTCTAGGTTGTTTACCGGCCCAGACGAGAGAGATGATCAAAGAACGTAGTTTGTGAAAGAAATGAGCAGTGAGGAGGATAGGGATTTTCAAAAAAAGGTAAAGGAATTGTGGCAGAACAACCATCTTAGCAATGGCTATGCAACCGGTTAGAGACAATGGAAGCCGACTCCAATGCAGAATTTTGGATTCCAACCAGTCCACTGCACGCCCAAAGTTAGACCTCCAAAGGTCATCCAAGTCCCTTCTCAGCCAGATACCCAGGTAGTGGGTGGGGCCGGAGGCCCAAATAAAGGGAAAGTCTGGTGTAACTGGTCTGGTGGCATCCGTAAGAGGAAACAGCATGGGCTTACTCCAATTCACCTGTATCTCAGACAATCCACCAAAGCGTACTATCTCACGTACAAGAGGGCTAAGATTGTCTTTGGGTGGCGAACATACAGAGTGATGTCGTCCGCATACATAGAGACCAGGAGGGAGCGGGCCGAGAAACCTATGACCCTCTGAGTGAGATGCTGCCGGAGTCTGGCTCCAGAGGCTCCATCGCGATGGCGAAGAGATTAGGTGATAGAGGACACCACTGCCGGGTGCAGCGTTCAATGAAGATGGGATCCGACATCTGCCCATTAATTCGGAGACGAGCCGAGGGGCGCAGTATAAAGAAGAGATATCTTTCATATAACCATATTGCTTCAACTGATGTAAGGTAGGAGAAAAAATAAAAAGGGTCGTTCAAGCGTGCGAATGCCTTAGTGGCGTCTAGAAGAGCGGCAACTGCAGGGAGACTAGGGTTGATCTGGTGAAGCACCGAGAAAATGGTCAGGAGATTGGTTTCATTCCTGGCTGGGCCACCTCGCACAAACTGTTCAGGGAGAGCAATGAGAGGCATAAGTAGTAGAAGGCGAGAGGCCTTCTACTACTTATGCCTCTCAAGAGGGGGCGATAGCAGTCGTGACAATCGGCTGGCTTGTCCGGATTGAGTAACAGCGTTATCATGGCCTCACGTAGAGACTAAGAAAAGAGTCCATTATCAAAAGAATCATTGTACATAGATGCCAAATGTGGTTCTAAAAGTGATGCATACGTTTTATAAAAAGAAGCTGGAAGACCATTCAGACCGGGAGCCTTGTCACCAGGCAAGCTATTTATGGCAGCAAGTATCTCCTCCTTAGTGAAGGGCTCTTCTAAGAATTTCCGATGATAATCCTCCAGCCATACCAGTGCGATAGTCTTAAAATATTGTTTGAAGGCCTCACGCGAGGAAGGTTGGGGGGTGGGGGGGGCAGCAGTATAGTGCCGCGACTAAAAATCCTTGAAACTGGCCTTAATTTCTTCAGAAGTGGTGGTTCAAGTGGTGCCCCCATCACTAAGAGCCGTAATATATGTTGCAGCACGGGAGGGGCGTGAGAGGTTGGCTAAAGACTTTCCAGGCCGATCACCCTCCCCAAAGCTATAGGCTCGGGCCTTTCTACCAAGGAAGGAAAGCTCTCTATCAGCCTCTTCCGTAAATTCAGTGTGTTTTTGTCTTAGAAGTGCAAGGGTCCCAGGCCTGGGGTGTGCAGCCTGTGCGGCATCCAGAGTCCTAATTTCAGTTTCCATTTTTGCCAGAGTGGTACGGATAGAACGGAGGACACCGGCCTGTTTAGAAATACACTCGCCCCGTATTACTGTTTTGAAGCCTTCCCAAAGTAGGGAAGGAGAGTCTACCGAACCCACATTTAGATCGAAATAATTGATGATGCCTGTTTGGATCTCATCGCAGAAGACAGTGTCGCGGAGCGCAATCGGAGGGAGTCACCATGTGAGGAGTGAGGGAGACGAAGACCGATTTGAACTGGTGCATGATCCGAGAAGGTACGCACCATATGAGTGGCAGAGTTAAGCCAGGGAAGGACATCCGGGGAGGCGAGCCAAAAATCATTGCGCGACCAGCAGCCCCGAAACCCCGAGACGCAAGTTCCCTGGCGGGCGTCGGGCCACATATGACGCCAGGCTTCATAAAGCAAGTTGTCAGTAAGTATGGACTGAAGTAAAGTGGTAGCACGCTGATGGGATCAGTGGGGACCAGAACGGTCCATTTCCACTGAAAGAGTAACATTAAAATCCCCCCTCCAGAGTATAGCCACCAGGCCAAAGGAGGAGATAAGATGCCAAATGTGAGTAAAGAAATATGGATCGTCTGAGTTAGGGCTGTACACAGCAATGATCGTCATGGGTTGCGTCAACAACGAGCCATTCAGAATTACGTATCTACCATCAGGGTCCGTAATTGCCTGAGTAGTTTGCCAGGGGAGACCCCTGCATACCAAAATGGAGACCCCTCTTGCGTAAGAGAAATAAAAAAAGGAATGTAATTCTCCCCAGTAAAGCAACAGCAGTCTGGAGGCAGACTCAGGCAAGAGGTGCGTCTCCTCAAGGAAACATATGTCTACCCTGTGTCGCTGCAAGTAGAGTGAATGAGCCTGGTTTTTCAGTGATCGTTCAGACCGCGGACTTTCCAGGTCCAAAAAATTGTGTCAGCCATGTCATACTACATCTGAATAAAAAGTGGTGCTGTGCAAGTAGGACAGACATCGTACAGAACTAAATAGTGTGCAGCAGCGCTGGACCACCCACCGACAAGGGAGCAAGGCGGTATACAACCTTTAGCACGCATCTTTTAGCACGCACTACCATTACCACGCATCTGTTACAACGCATACCATTACAACGCATAGCGCTTTGAGGCAATCTGACTTAGGGAATGGCTAGTGAATAGGTTAATTTATTATCCAATAACCTTCCCTAGTGTCCACGGGGACTGGTATTGGAATAATAAATTAAACTATTCACTATCCAGCACCCAAAGCACTATGCGTTGTAAAGGTATCGCGTTGTAAAAAATGTGTGGTAATGGTGTGCGTGGTAAAAGTGTGCGTGCTAACATCATACATCCGAGCAAGGCAGGTGCCCACAGCAAGAGGCAAGGCAAAACGGAAGCAGGTCGCTTGGACAGGCCAGGAGTTCGAGGAAGCCCCCAATGCACTAAGATCCGGAGGGAAAAATAAAAAGAGGGGAAAAGGAAGAGCAGTACCATTCGGACAAGGGGGAATGTTGTGCACGACCTTGCTGCAGAAGGGAACAATAAACACAGTACAGTGCAGCGATCCAACCACACAGAACCAATAAAAAGTAAACGAAAGGTAACCTACCAAAACCCCACCACCCAGCTAACCCTTCCATGATAGCAACTCAAAAAACAATCCCAGATGCTTTTCAAATGCCTCAACCACCACCCAGCAATCCCATTCCAACAGACCAAACAGCAGCATCAAGAGGACCCCAAGCCCCACACTCACTCCCGCCCCCAAATCAGACCCCAGTAGACCCTCCACCCTGACACCCACTCCAACCCCCCAGGCTGAGATACCACCCCAGGAGCCCACAACTTCGAAGAGGGGAACCATAAGGAGAAAGGGAATTATCCCGTGAGGGCATGGCAGAGCTCGGCGTACACCCCTGCAGTTAAGCAGGGTCGCCAAGCTACCAGAGCATCAGACAACAACCAGCGATTAGTAAACCAAGAAAGTACAACCAGTCGGTCATTGTTGCTAAGGTGATCATCCCCAGCAGGCTGGGAGCTGGATGGAGAAGGGTGTGTTGATTTGTCAAGTTTCTTTACAAAGGCAAGGGCATCTCTGGGATCCGGGAAAATAAGCGTTTTTGGGCCCTGCCGAATTCTCACCTTTACTGGGTATGCCAATGAGTAGGAGACCTTGTGTTTTTGCAAAATCCGCTTTGCAAAAAGGAATTTACATCTGGCAGCCTGAACAATGAAAGTGTAGTCTGGAAAGAAAGAGAGCTTATTGCCTTGAGGATTTATTTTGCCCATGTCCCGCGCCGCAGGGAGAATGGCATCACGGTCTCGGAAATTTAGAATTTTTGCGATGATAGGGCAAGGAGGTGGACCGAGGCATGAACCAAGGGAACAGTGTGCGCGTTCAACAATAAAAACTGAGGAGAGAACATCACTGAATTGTTCCTTGACCAGTTACTCCATGAAGTCCTCCATAAAGGCTATGTTGGTGGACTCTGGAAAGCCAGTTATGCTGAGGTTACTCCGACGGGAGTGCTCCTCCAAGTCCTCGTTTTTCTCCCGGATAAGAGCAAGAATTTTGTCCATCTGTATCAGCTTCTGATGATTCTGCATGGCAGCATCCTCAGCGTCCGAGACCCTGGATTCGACGTGGAGGAGACGATTGTCGTGGGAGCCAAAACGGGCCTTCACAGAGTCCAGCCAAGCAGAAAGCTGGTCCTGTTGAGTAGCTATTTCTGTGACCGTCGATTTGACATCAAACATGAGAGGTTTTAGGTCATCATCGCAGGAGGGGGGTGAGTCCATAGTTGTTGCGGGGTCACCAACGTCCAAGCCAGCACCGTCCTGGCGGGTCGACCTGCGATTTTCTAATGCAATTTTGGGCTGTTTGGGGTCGGACTTGCCCATGGCGGAGGAGTCTCACAGCAGGCGCCACCAAGAGATGAGGGTGCAACAGAGCGCCCAAGATGAGCAGATTTGGTACCAGGAGGAACCGCTAACCCTCCTCCGAGCACCCACAGTGACTGGAACAAAGGGCACCTGGACAGAGGAGAACGGCCTGCAGGGTGGACCTCAGGTTGGCAGCCCAGTCGGGAGGGCTCCACCATCGCGACTCTTCAGTGAACAAAAGCCTGGGAGAAAGACAAATGGGCAGGTAGAGAGCAGATAGAAGATTTGAAGGATCCACAGGTCCCCAAGAAGGAAGTACAGTCACCAAGCTCGACAAGGGCTCAGAGATCAAGATGTGCGCCACACTGCGCCAAGGCCCTACAGATGAAGCCTCCGCTGAGATGGGCCCAAGAGGAAAAAGGCCACCGCAATGCCAGGAGTTCAAATACGGCACCTCAGCAGGGGTGTGATGGACCAGTCTCAAGAGGCACCAGAAAGCAGGTCCGCAGCAGAACTGTGGTGATACAAGATCTAGCTAAAAGGCAGGCCCCCAGCAGCAGCTTAGGCTCAGGCCCCGCACGGCCAACGGCGGGAGCAGCACTAATCGCCCGGGGCCAATTCCTAGGGGAGCGGGCAAACCTCGCCTTCAATATCAGCGGCAGCAGACGTGGCGGAGCCAGCCACAGGATGCACCCAGCCCGCACAGACCCAGCGTGCAGCGTCAGGGCACAGCTTGGGCACGGGGAGACATAATAGGCCTCTGTGAGGCTAGGCCCCTGATGTTGTGTGTGGTGGGGACGGTGGCGTCACAATCCGCCGGGAGAGGCCGCAGAGGTGAGAGCGGGACCAGAGATCCCCGCACAGCACCACAGCAGTGGAGCGAAGAGCGCACACAACCAGGGGCAAATGCGACGGGGAGGTGCGGGGGGCACACCGCTCGCATTACCAAGCAGGGGTGGCTCCAAGCAGGAGCGAGGGTGGAATATGGTGCCGGAGCACCCTAGGCCCGGGCCAGGCAGTTCAGCAAGTGCACCCCCAGCCCCGCCACAGAGAGCCCCCGGCGGCGGCAATACTCATCGGATGGCAGAGAAAAACCACCAACGACCATCAGGCTGCACAGAGCCCCAGGCAGCCCTGCTGGTGGAAGAAGCGAAGTGGTCAGGCCCCAGCAGGCCTGCGAGGCGAAAGCCCAGCGCCTCAGATTGGCGGCAGCTCCCAGTTCGTGAACGATCTCGGGAGGTGAAAACAGCTCCAAGCGATGCCGCAGGTGAGGATCTAACAGGGTGCATAGCCCACTTAGAGTGCAGCCATCTTGCAGCTGGCCAAGCCACGCCCCCATTGGTGTCATTTCTGATATTTATATATGTTTCCCTCATTTTCATTGCTTGATTTTGCTCGTGAGAAAGTGTCACTCATGGTCGTTGAATGTCACTCATAATTACACTGAAATTATGAAAGTGTCACACATACGCAATCTGAAACCTTGGTGGCTATGCTTGACCCAGGACACAGGCAGCAGGCACCAAATACTCTACCCTTCTGCTTGTCTCTGCTCTACCCAGACATTTACGGCCAGAGCTGTTGGCAATGGAACTGAATAACCAGGTTCAAGTCTCAACACCTGCTCAATGTTCTGGGATTCTAGGCAAATCACTTAACCTACCCATGCCAAAAGAAACGAGACCATGTTTAATGTAAATATTGCTGATATAAAGCGCTCCAGTATCTTAGGAGTTGAGTTTGCGTTATATAAAAACTGCAGAAAAATGTAGAAAGAGGTCAAAACAAAGCCTTAACGTAATAAGGGGACAACATTATACCCATTTAGTGACTGATTTTAACAAAGTGAAACCAGAAAGCCTGGATAAATCACGGCTTCCCTGCTTACATTTTCTGATCTTAGGCATAGCACTTTCAAATATGTGATTTCAGAATACCAGCTGCACAAAAGCCTACAGTGATTGATTTAATAGACCATAATGCTGCTTGATAGTGATCTAGGACACAGACAGGGTACAAATAAAAACTACCCTGCCTCTTATTTTAATAATGGTACTGCCACCAGTTTAAGGGCGGAGAGAAATGGTTCTAAATCTATGTTGAAGGAATTCTCACTTTTAAGAAGTACCTCTCAATGCAGCGCTGTCATGTGACCTATTAATGTCTAAGCGTACAAATCTTAATTCAAATATTTTCAAGGTCCAGCTCATGCACAGGCTCTTCTTTCCATGTATTATCTTAAAGGCTTTGAGTATGTTTTTTAATTAAAAAGCCAAAATGTTTTTTTTTTCACTTTCCTGTCATGCTTTCTCTCTGTTCTTTTCCAATCCTGAAATTATTCCTTGCTCCCTGTTTAATGTTTGCATTATTTCCGTGCATTTTCATTACTGTGAAACTGTCATCTCCCTTTTAATTGTGTTTAACTCATATTGATTTCATTCCATTTCCTTTCGTTTCGTTTTGCATTCGAGATATCCTGTTATTTTTGTCCTTTGTTTTCAAAGTAGTTAATATCTCGAGGGTGTCCGTTTAAATAGTCTGCGGTCACGGCAGAGTAAAGAAATAAAAGGGTTAAGTATATATTGACACCCTTTTCGAGTGTCCCAGTAAGCATGTAAAGCAAATAGATGCATCCATTACTGACAGCTCGGTGCGCTGCTGCTTCTGCCTTGCTAAAGCCGAGGCTGCCTCTCCTGAGGGTGGGCGGTGTGGTGTTGCGCTCTAGTCTACGAGCGTGAACGCGATGACGCGTCACGCTGTAGACGAGAGCGGAACCGGCGCGCATGCGCAACGGACGAAAAGGAAGAGCGCGAAACGCTCGGTCGGCAGTTAGCGACCGGAGCTCCACTGTAACAGACGCTCGGCGCTCTATGCTAACGCAGTATTGATTATTGGTGGAATAAAAGAGTTCCAACTATACAGAGGCTCTGAGTACTGTGTGGGGGCGAAAGGAACGACGTTATATTGGCGACGAAGGTGGGATTCACCCATCGTCCAGACGCAGTCTCACCGGGCACTGATCTAGGAACCAGCACCTCTACAAGCCCTGAGAACAGAGCAGCAAAGCAGCGAGAAGCAGAAGCATAGAGCGTGGCAGCAGCGCAACCTCACCACTCGGCAAGAGACACACCACAAGCAAGGCTCAGGTCAGTGCTGTCCCAGGGACAAGGAGCTCACAACCCAGCACGCTGGCAACCAAAGGCACCATCCCAAAGCCAGAGGAGGGGGTACAAGCTACCAACCCCACGCAAGGTACAGGGGATAACACACCAGGGAGTCCCAGAAGTCAAGAAGACACTGCAGAGAGTGCAGGAGCGTCCAGTGTGCCCAACAACCACAGAGCCCAAGCAGAAGATCCCAGGGGCGAAGCCAAGATGGCAAACCAGTCCTCAGCCCTGATGGCCCCCATCCCATTCCTACCCAGACCAGGGGAACCCCAAATGAAATGGGAGGATTGGAGGGAGTATTTCAGGAACTACATAGAAGCACTAGAGGACGAGAATGGAGAAGAATACACCCCAGCAAGGAAAAAGAGATTATTGCTCCACAACCTAGGCCCAGAAGGGGTGAGGGTGTTCGCAAACATCGTGCCCAAGGAAAGGGGTGCAACAGAGACAGATGTCTTCAAAAATGCACTAGAGGACCTGGACAGCCACTACCGCCCGGCAGTGTGTGTTTCCATAGACCGTTACAATTTCCAGCAAAGGAAGCAAGAAGTTGGTGAATCCATTGATGACTACGTGGCCGCGCTGCGACGCCTAGCCATCACGTGCCAATATGGAGCACTAAAGGACGAGTACATAAAAGACCAGATAGTTATGCACACCACCAACAGATCGGTCCAGGACAAACTATGGGCACAGAATGAAACATCACTCAAGGAAGTCATAGCCATGGTGAAAAAGGCTGAAATGTCGAAACGCTGTGCAGATGCGGCCAAACGAGAAAGCACTCAGAAGCAAATGGTCAACAAGATCGACGAGGCCTCGGCTGCCAACAAACAAAAAGGTTCATATGGAGAACAGAGACGGGAATCTAAATGGACTGGGAAACAAACGGTGCGCCCTGCTGCAGAAAGCAAATTCTCATGTTATAGATGTGACAGTGCAGCGCACTCAGCTCAGGACAAACGTTGTCCAGCGTTTCGCGCCAGATGCGCGTTCTGCGGCCTGGTCGGCCATTTTGAAAAAGTATGCCGCAAGAAAGGAAAGAAAGCCACGGTCAAGTGCGTGGAATCAGCGACGGCTGAAATCAGCGAGGAAGGCGATCAGGAGGATGGCGAAATGGTACTATGTATTGAGGATCAAGTACTAGATGTGGCAGGTAAACGCAGGGATAAGCCTCGCACGGACATGCTCATCGGAGGAGTGAAAGTGCATGTGGCGGTTGACTCAGGTTCTCCTTGGACAATTGTGCAGAGATCCATATGGGATGAAGATTTCGCACCTGTGGTAGGGCCTGATCTGCGGCCACCGGACATCCGTGCAATCTCATACACCGAGAACGCCATTCCCATGGTGGGCTGTCGAGACTTCGAGTTCGAGTTCAGAGGGAGATCAGCCACCTGCACATTGTATGTAGCAGAGAAGGGTCCTTCGGTACTAGGATGGAGAGATGCAGGAGACCTAGGGATTGTACTAAATCCCGGGGGAAAAGAACAAATCCTTCTAACGGACGAATGGCCCATCACCAACGGAGAAGAATGGAAATCAGCCTACCCCAAAGTGTTCGGAGGACAGTAGGGAAACTGGACAAATTTGTTCACAAAATGGTACTCAAGGAGGGGGCTATACCAGTGACTCACAAAGTCAGGAACATCCCGATATCCACCAGCGAAGCAGTGCAACAGGAACTTCAGAGACTGGAGAAACAAGGCATCATAGAACCGGTGGACAGTTCGGAGTGGTTGTCCCCCCTAGTTGTAGCCAAGAAACCCAATGGTAAGGTTCCTCTCTGTGTGGACCTCCGCGAACTCAACAAATGCCTCATCGTTGAGAAGTTCCCCCTTCCTAGAATCGAGGAGATGCTGGCGAGAACCAAAGGTATCAACCATTTCTCCACCATTGATCTCACGTCAGCGTACCACCAAATCGATCTGCATCCGACAAGTAGAAAGTACACCTCCTTCATCACACCATTTGGGTGTTATCAATTCCGCCGCATGCCCTTTGGACTAGCATCAGCAGCGGCGGTCTTTCAAAAGTTGATGCATCGATTGTTCAAGGCCATCCCAGGAGTACAGTATTTCCAGGATGACATACTGGTAATGGGTTCCACCAAGGGAGATCATGACAGCAAGCTAACCAGAGTCCTCGAAGTGTTACAAGACAAAGGCCTAATGGCAGAATGGAGCAAATGCAAAATAGGGATGCCCTCAGTCACGTACCTGGGACACGAGATAGGTACACATGGTATATCTCCAAAGGAACAGAACGTAAGGGCTATCAAAGAAGCCAAGGCCCCGAGTACCAAGGAAGAGGTACGGTCATTCCTTGGAATGGCCGAGTACTATAGTAAATTTGTGAGACACTTTGCCACCAAAACATACAGGATGCGACAACTCATCAGAGACAAGGCGAAGTTTGAGTGGGACAAGGAAGCACAAAGCGAATTTGAAACAGTAAAGAACTGCATCAGCGAAGCGGTCCCCTTGCAAGGTTACGTCCCCTCAGGCAACACCATCTTGACGACAGACGCAAGCGACAAAGGCTTAGGGGCAGTGTTAGCACAGGAGAGGGAGAATGGAACCGTAGAAACCATCAGTTTCGCTTCACGTGCTCTCTCCCCGACTGAACAAAGATACAGCGTCATTGAAAAAGAGATGCTGGCGTTCACCTGGGCAATGGGCAAGTTCCGACAGTTCATCTGGGGCACCAGGTTCAAGCTCCAAACGGATCACAAACCCCTAGTCAAAGTCCTGACGTCTTCTGGTCACGACACCGCGACCCCACGCATAGCAAAAATGACGCTCAAGCTATTGGACTACACGTATGATGTCGAATACCTACCAGGAACTCAGAACCGAGTGGCCGACTACCTCAGCAGGGCATCTGCTATGGAGGAGGCTCCGGAGAGTGCTCCAGACAAAGAGGAGATGGTAGCAAGCATGGAAGACAATGAAATGACTATTAGCAGACAAGAATGGGCAGCGGCCTACGAACAAGATGCGGAGAAATTGGAAGTTAAACAACACCTCACTTCAGGATGGCCGGACAAAAGGAGGCTCACAGTGGGAGTACGGAAGTTCTACGAAATGAGAGAAGAGCTGTCCCTGAGTGATTCAGGAGTCTTTCTATACAGAGGAGAAAGAGTAGTCCCACCTGAATCCCTGATACCTAAGTTGTTGAAACAACTGCATGAGGGACATTTAGGCATCGTAAAGACCAAAGCGCGAGTAAAGCTAATGTATTGGTGGCCCGGTATGGATGTCCAAATAGAAAGGCAAGTAAGAGAGTGTGAACAATGCCAAGGAGCGGACAAAATACTCCGGCCTCTCAGACCAGCGTTAGGAAAGTTCGAGAACCCGCAAAACCCTTGGGAAAACCTAGCTATTGACATACTTGGTCCCGTGCTTGACAATAGAGGAGTAAACAAATTCTTGTGTGTAGTCGTGGACAAATATTCGAAATGGCCGGAGGTCGATATACAAGAATCTATGGACACTGAAACGGTGCTGAAGTTCTTGACATCTTTGTTCGTAAGGGAAGGAATACCCAAAACCATACTTAGTGACAACGGACCACAGTTTATATCAGACAAGTGGGTACGATTCATGAGGAGAAATGGGATTGAGTCGAAACACACGGCTATCTACCACCCGGCGTGTAACGGTCAAGTGGAGTGGTTCAACCGCGTGCTAATGGGCTCCATACAGGCGGCCGTCTCACAAGGAAAAGATTGGGAAACCGAAGTACAGAGCATGCTTTGGGCGTATAGGATCACCCCAACGGTGGTGGGGTACAGCCCCTTCCAAGTGTTGAGAGGCCGACTCCCGTTCACCAGGGACAATGTGGTGTGGAGAGAAAAGACCATAACCAGCAAGTGGTCCAGCACAACCTAGAGAAGGCCCAAAGGATATATGCAGCCCATTACGACAGACGACGCAACACTAAGGAAACAGAGCTAGAAGAAGGAGAATGGGTCAGGGTCAAGCTTCCCACAATGCAAAAGAAAGGTGAGAGCAAGTATAGCCAACCCCTACAAGTCAAAGAAGTGCGAGGCAGAGCTGCTCTCCTCAGCGACGGCAAAGTGTGGTCCCAAGACCGCATGGCACGAGTCAACAAGATAGTGACGTGGCCCAAGACAGAGGAGGAGGAGATGCCCATTGGGGCCGAAGAAGATATGCCCCCAAATAGGGAAAGCCTGAGTGAACTCTCTGAAGACGGAGGAGAAGGGGGAGAAAGAGAAACACAACCTACAGAGTCAACAAGCAGAGACTATACCCCTGCCAGTGAGGGGCAGAGAGAGGACCTGAGAGACAGTGAGAGGTTTCGTGGAGAGAGAGAAGCCGAAGAGAACATGCCGGTAAGGTGCACCCGCATGGGCCGAACAGTCACTTTGCCTTCAAGATATAGAGACTTTGATATGAGTGGACATTAGAGAACAACTAGGAGTGTATTCCTTATATATATAAAAAGGGGGAGATATGTGGTGTTGCGCTCTAGTCTACGAGCGTGAACGCGATGACGCGTCACGCTGTAGACGAGAGCGGAACCGGCGCGCATGCGCAACGGACGAAAAGGAAGAGCGCGAAACGCTCGGTCGGCAGTTAGCGACCGGAGCTCCACTGTAACAGACGCTCGGCGCTCTATGCTAACGCAGTATTGATTATTGGTGGAATAAAAGAGTTCCAACTATACAGAGGCTCTGAGTACTGTGTGGGGGCGAAAGGAACAACATTATAGGCGGGACTGCTTGTGGGCTCGTCCGAGGTGTCCAATAGGCAGGACGTCCGGAGTCTGCCGAAGCAAGGGGATACAGGATCCCGAGGGGATACCACATATTACACAACACCGGCACAATGGCGGCCGTTTGTTTGCAATGCCATAAGTCTAGCATTTAAATGCGAGACCCAAAGCATTGCA